>NC_057802.1:328906289-329206289 GCF_018294505.1 Triticum aestivum | reverse complement strand
CTCGAGGAATTGTCGCTGAGTCCATCAGCCACCCCCTCATCCTCTCCTTGATTTAATGATGAACTCTTGTTCGTAACTCGCTTCCATGGTTTAATTCCCGAGAATCATACAATGTCACCTCGACAATTTGTGTTGCACCTTTCTTCTCAGGCATCCTGAGTCTGAGGTATCCTGACACCAATCTGATCTGAATCTTGGACAGAAATGATGGTTGGAACGTAATTCCAAGAGTTATAACATTGGTCTTTATATGACCCGGTAAGGTGATGTCATGCCCAGCACACCTGGCCGGAGGACCTACTGTTATAGTTTCCTTTTTAGCAAGGTTATCCATTCTTCCATGAGAAAATTGAAAGACTTATTCTATGAGTTGTTCCTGATGGATCCTTTGTGTATCCCAAAGTCCGACCTTTGCTTGAATACCATGTCGATGCTATCTCGAAGCATGTCTATGGTACTCCGATTTCCAATAAGAGCATTTGAAGAACAATGCTAAATTTTCTTTGTCCATTATCCAAACACCATTGTTTGGGTTATGACATGAAATTCCTCTCCCCTTACCTCAATGGTTTTCTACATTATATCCAATCATGGATATCATGCTCTGCTTACCCTTGGGAAGGATATACCCTTGAAATATGTGTTTAAACACATTTTCCTTTCCATTGATCTGTTTAATCTGATAATCATATTTGCCTTTCCATTGTTTGGTTTAACGTTTCTTGTGATCTATATGATCTAAGCAGTAATGTTCTCCTGCTTATGTAAACACCTCGGTGTACAATTCTGTCAGCAAGACCCTGTTACCATTGTTGATGACATTCCGGTAGCCACCGATGGACGAGAACTTTGCCTATTGGTCCGCCTCGTTCAATGAGCAGGAAAATGGTTCTCTTCGTCCCTCGCCCTTGGTACCGACGATGTTGCCGACATATATTTGACAGGCTACCCTCTGACATGCCTTGCTATCATGATCGTGCAAGATGTCACCGCCCTTCCTACTTTAACCACATGGTGGGCCCATAACCCACAGTTCCACAGGATCAAAACCTGACTCTCCTGTGCACCCCCTGTTCCCAAATTAATGCATCGCGCGTGGCCTCGTATGTAATTCACGAGCCACCTTCAAGTCTGATATCAGACACAATACTTATTCCCGTTGCTTTGAACCCCTTTCACGCCCTGTAACAGGCATCGAACGATTGCCTACCCGCTCGAAACTTCCCAGGATACCTCCTTACTTTGCTCTCGATATTTCCGTAAGTTTCAATTCGAGAGTTACTTTCCGCCACCTTCCCCGATGTTAGCTACCAGATAGTCAACCTTGCAGAGGTCCGTTCTCCTGGAATATACCCACCCTTTATTCTTTCGTAAGTACGATGTAGTTCCCGAAGAAAGAATGCCGACTTCACCATGATGACCTGAAGCAGAGAAATAAAGACATCAACGAGGAGGGTCAACTACTTCAGGAAGAGCAACCAAGACCGAGAACACTCGTTAACATTTCGTAACCAAATCCCTTCCCTGTTACTTCCCCTCTTAAATCTCGGGACGAGATTTCTTGTAGTGGAGGAGAATTGTGACGCCCGGGTAATTAAGCTACAGTAATCCCACGCTAATGGTGCCACGTTACCTCCGTTACCTGTTGCTAATCTATCGTTAGATCAAAACCGGTCCAAAATTCAAAGTTCAAAATCAAGCAAACAATAAAAGTTTTCAAATACTAAAACTAAAATGTTCAATAAATAGTAGATAAATCAGAGGCTATGATAAAATTGTAAAGAACATTATTGAAATTTGATAGGTGATTAAACATCCTCAAACAGTGGCTGAAAACATTAATTAATAACCTTTTTATTAATACAAAATAAATATGAAATGATATTTACCCCAAACTAGTTTTTGGTGGTAAGGTATATTGTGCTGTGATTTGTGGGCCAGCTCTCATATTTTACAAAACTCACTTGGTGCCCAGACAATTAGCCAAAACAGAAAAGGAAAAATAAGACAAAGTAAAACAAAAAGAAAAGAAAAGGACCCCCCTGGACCAGACGGCCCAGCTCGTAGCCAGGCCGGCCCACCTGGCCCATCCGCCGAACCGGCCCGTTCCCCCCGGTCGCTCTCTCCCCTTCCCTGTTCCCCCGACCAGGGTCGGAACAGGCGCGCGTCCCCGCCGGACCCCCCTCGTCGGCGTCGAGGAGGGGATAAGATCGCCAGCGCCCCCGCCTCCACTGGCCCCTCCCCACTCGCCCACTTCCCCCTGTCATCCTCTCTCTCACTCCCCACCAGATCCCCCCTCCGCTGAGCGCCCCTGTCTCCGCCCACCGGCGCCCACCGCGGCGACCGCTGCTCCCAACCCTCTTCAGCGCGTCCCGGAGCTTCACGACCGTCAGGATCGTCGTCCACGACCACGGGCAGGAGCCGGAAGCCCCTCCATCGCCGAGCCGGCCTTCTTCTTCCTCCTCGGGCGATGTCGACCTCGCTGACGAATCGGACTCCGACAAGCCTTCCCCGAGCCCACTTGTGCACACCTGCAGGGCCCGGTGAGCAGCCGCTTCGACTCCCCTCTCCCTTCTCCTCCCCGTGCACCGTAGTTAGCTTCCACGCGTGCTCGAGCTCCAGCCACCGTCGTTAGACTCCGCAGCCGACGCTGCGGGCCATTTCAACGGCCACCGTTGCCGCCGTTCGACACGGTGCGATGCCCGCGTTCAAATGCACCAGATTCCGCGCCGAAAGAGCCCCCACAACCCACTTCTCCTTGCGCCACCGAGTGCCACCGCCGCCTTGCTCGTCGCCGGCGATGCTCCGGCCGCCCCCGAGCCATCCCATCAGCACCGTTGGATGCGCGGCTCGACGCTCGCTCAAACGAGCCTACGCGCGGGCCGAGCGACCCCTTGTGGCCGATTTCCGGCCGTTCCCGAGCGCGCTGCCGTTGAAGATGGTCGCCGGAGACAACTCCGGCGCCGTTTCCGGCGTTGCTGACGTGGCTGACCACGTGGACTCCCCCCCCCCCACAGCCACTGCCATTGGGCCCATGGGTCCCGTTGACCCAGTCAGATGCTGACTGGGCAGCGCCCAGTCACTGCCTGTGGGCCCCGGGTGGGCCCTGTTGACCAGTCAACTGGTCTGTTGACCGCTGATGCAGGGCTGACGCCAGGATGACGTCACAATTCATTTTCTGACGAATTTAGTAATTAAAACAAATTTCAGAATATTGCTGAACCTTTGAAAAATCATAGAAAATAAACCGTAGCTCGGATGGAAAAACTTTGTACATGAAAGTTGCTCAGAACGACGAGACGAATCCGGATACGCAGCCCGTTCGTCCGCCACACATCCCTAACATATCGAACTCGCAACTTTCCCCCTCCGTTTCATCTGTCCGAAAATGCGAAACATCGGGAATACTTTCCCGGATGTTCCCCCCCTTCGTCGGTATCACCTCCTACCGCGTTAGGGCATACCTAGCACCGCGTTTTGCCTCCTTATGTTTTGTGATGCTTTGTTTGCTTTGTATTTACTGTTTCCTCCCCCTCTCCTTCTCCGGTAGACTACGAGACCGACGCTGCTGCTGCCCAGTTCGACTACGGAGTTGACGACCCCTCCTTCTTGCCAGAGCAACCAGGCAAGCCCCCCCCCTTGATCACCAGATATCGCCTATTCTTCTCTATACTGCTTGCATTAGAGTAGTGTAGCATGTTACTGCTTTCCGTTAATCCTATCCTGATGCATAGCCTGTCATTGTTGCTACAGTTGTTACCCTTATCTGCTATCCTACTGCTTAGTATAGGATGCTAGTGTTCCATCAGTGGCCCTACACTCTTGTCCGTCTGCCATGCTATACTACTGGGCCGTGATCACTTCGGGAGGTGATCACGGGTATATACTATATACATTATATACATGACACATGTGGTGACTAATGTCGGGTCGGCTCGAGGAGTACCCGCAAGTGATTCTGATGAGGGGGCTGAAAGGACAGGTGGCTCCATCCCGGTAGAGGTGGGCCTGGGTTCCTGACGGCCCCCGACTGTTACTTTGTGGCGGAGCGACAGGGCAGGTTGAGACCACCCAGGGGAGAGGTGGGCCTAGCCCTGGTCGGCGTTCGCGGTTACTTCAAATAACACGCTTAACGAGTTCTTGGTATTTGATCTGAGTCTGGCCATTTGGTCTATACGCACTAACCATCTACGCGGGAGTAGTTATGGGTATCCCGGCATCGTGGTATCAGCCGAAGCTCTTTTTGACGTCAGCGACTGAGTGGCGCGCGCCGCATTGGACCGTAAGCTCGCGCTTGTATTAAGGGGGCTAGGTCTGCTTCCGGCCGCGTACGCAACGTGCAGGTGTGCATAGGGCGATGGGCCCAGACCCCTGTGCGCATAGGTTTAGACCGGCGTGCTGACCTCTCTGTTGAGCCTAGGTGGGGCTGCGATGTGTTGATCTTCCGAGGCCGGGCATGACCCAGAAAAGTGTGTCCGGCCAAATGGGATCGAGCGTGTTGGGTTATGTGGTGCACCCCTGCAGGGAAGTTTATCTATTCGAATAGCCGTGTCCCTCGGTAAAAGGACGACCCGAAGTTGTACCTTGACCTTATGACAACTAGAACCGGATACTGAATAAAATACACCCTTCCAAGTGCCAGATACAACCCGGTGATCGCTCTCTAACAGGGCGACGAGGAGGGGATCGCCGGGTAGGATTATGCTATGTGATGCTACTTGGAGGACTTCAATCTACTCTCTTCTACATGCTGCAAGATGGAGATGGCCAGAAGCGTAGTCTTCGACAGGACTAGCTATCCCCCTCTTATTCTGGCATTCTGCAGTTCAGTCCACTGATATGCCCCTTTACACATATACCCATGCATATGTAGTGTAGCTCCTTGCTTGCGAGTACTTTGGATGAGTACTCACGGTTGCTTCTCTCCCTCTTCTCCCCCTTTCCTTTCTATCTGGTTGTCGCAACCAGATGCTGGAGTCCAGGAGCCAGACGCCACCGTCGACGACGACTCCTACGGCACTGGAGGAGCCTACTACTACGTGCAGCCCGCTGACGACGACCAGGAGTAGTTAGGAGGATCCCAGGCAGGAGGCCTGCGCCTCGTTCGATCTGTATCCCAGTTTGTGCTAGCCTTCTTAAGGCAAACTTGTTTAACTTATGTCTGTACTTAGATATTGTTGCTTCCGCTGACTCGTCTGTGATCGAGCACTTGTATTCGAGCCCTCGAGGCCCCTGGCTTGTATTATGATGCTTGTATGACTTATTTATGTTTTAGAGTTGTGTTGTGATATCTTCCCGTGAGTCCCTGATCTTGATCGTACACATTTGCGTGCATGATTAGTGTACGGTCAAATCGGGGGCGTCACACCCCCCTCGTTGCTATGCATCTCCTAGATAGATCTTGCGTGAGCGTAGGAATTTTTTTGAAATTGCATGCTACGTTTCCCAACAACTTAATACCCACATGTGCCTTGATTGCTCGAGAGCATGCATATATCAGCCATAACTGATCGTCATAGCCCTGGCCATGTCCCATACAATAGCCAAAGCAGAGGAGCAGGAGGAATATGGAGCTCGCCGAGGGAGGTTGCAGCCGAGGCAGTACTCAGTGGGCGCCGGGGTCACGCCTGAACGCCGTCCAGCCGGCGAGGAACCGCTTCCTACACCGCACATCCATGCCGCCGCATAGGAGTTGTGCCTTGCACCGTTCCACCGACGAGCACGAACGCCACAGGCACCGAAGCGCCCAAGGAGGCGAGGAGCACATCCAGGAGAACCACCAGGGGCGGAGATGACCGGGGCACCAATTTTGATGTCAACCAAATGAAAAGGTGAGATTGAATAAGAGTAAGTCAAACATTAAGTCGAAGACAACAGTGTTTGCTACATATTGTATAATCGACTACTAGCTAATGATGATTGCCTACCTTCAGGCTTTGCCTTTTACCTTGATCTCACACCAAGATTACCTGCAAAATAGTAGGTATGCATTTCAGTGCTAAGGCGAAGACAAAGAAAAGAAAAACGAAAGAAGAAGAAGATAAGTAAAAGGAAATAGCTAGAATCCAACGAATAAATGACTAACACCGCACCCAAAAGTGAAATAAGAGGTAGAAAAGACGACAAAATCTGAGCTAAAACAATCTGGATCAGGTCCACAGTGCAGTCCCACACCCCAACCAAATCATCTCACTCTTTTCTTTTGTAAGCCACGCAAAATCTTGTTCTAAAGCCGAGCAAGTTACAGAAACAAGCCAATAGTTAAATTCAGTAACTAAAACCTATAGCCGAAAAAGGAAATAATCCACAATGCAAAGCTAATATCATTTATCCATTGCCAATCACCCTGTCCACATTAAATTGCATATGATTTATAATCTGAACATAAATAGTTTCCGGTCACATGGGATGATCTTTTTAACTGAATTGAACTTGCAAAGCTAAGCCAACGATTAATATGACATTAGTGTAAAATATGGTAACGGTGTGGTTTACTTGGGTCAAAAAAGGAAAACCAAAAATGTAGGAAGAGTTAATTAAGGATACATATTTTGTCCCCAAACACTAAACATCGAGGAATGTACGTCAAAGATACTCTTTTTTAGGGGTTACGTCAAAGATACTTTGATTTACATATAATATTGTAAAACATGGAAGTCAGAACAAATTATAGCACTAAAACAATCTGTAATTACACAACACGATGGTATAGTTGTTATTGCATGAGTTGAGATAATCACTACACAGAGCCTAACTGAAACTGAAAATAACTATAAAATTTAGTAAACAACACAACACCGCAGAGTATCCAAATAACGATAAATTTCAAGTGTAAGGATCTTAACCTAATACTCATTTTGAACAAGAGGAATACCACATATACATATTTTACAAAATAACAAAGAACACATGAGTACCTGAACTTCCAAAAGATACCAATATTTGGAACCTAACTAAACCCTTCTCTCTCTCCCATCGACTCCAAGCAAGGCAGCACAAAAGGCCACAGAAAAAGTGTCCATCTTTGGAACCTAGCCAGACCATCGACGCAAAAAATCCTAATACTTGGAATCTAGCCAAACCTGAGATCACAAAAGGCCCACAGAAAAGTGGCCATCTTTGGAACATAGCGAGACCATCAACCCAAAAATCCTAATACTTGGAATCTAGCCAAACCTGAGAGCACAAAAGGCCCCTATCTTTAGAATATGGTCTGAATCCAACATCATCTACAGACAGAGAAGACAAAAAACTTACAAGCCCAGACCTACAAACAAACAAGAATAGAGAAAGGAGAGAGAGAGAGGCCTACAAACAAACAAGACCAGAGAGGGAGAGGTGGTGAGGAGTGGAGGCACCAAATCGAAACATGGAGGAAACGAAGTGTAAACGGCGGCTCAGATATACGGCTTGCCTTGCCGGAAGCCGCGACGGTCCCCCGCCACGCAGTCCCTAGAGGCCCTACCACCGCATCCAACGCCGACGATGCCGCGACGGCTGCCTGGACACGGGCCTTCAAGCCAGCGGCATCGCGGCGCCGGCTGCCTGGACACGGCCCTCCAAGCCAGCGACATCGCGGCGCCGGCGGGAGGGCTGGCTTCGTGATGAGGAGGGATCCGCCACTTCTGCCGCTCGGGAGCACGGGCCTGTGCCATGGTCCAGGCCTCCTCATCGAGTGGCCACGGTCCCTGGTGGCGCGGTCATCGAACACGGGGAGCGGGACGGGCGGGGCGGCGGGGATGGACGGGCGGGTCGGTGGGGTGAGCGGCTGGGAAGGGGAGAGAGCGACAACGAAAGACACGCGGATGGGGAGGCGGCTATAGTTCTACCACGGGGTTGCACGAGGGCTGCTGATATTTATACCCAAAAGTGAAATGACTAAAATGCCCTCGGTGGGGCACCGAATTCACATGCGGTGGCATGAGATATTTCATCGCGGGAGTAACTATTCATTGCTACAGGAGCGCGTGTTCGATCCGACGGCCGACGGCCTCCAGCGCCCCGATCCAAACGGCCGGAAACGCATCAAGGAAACGCAATGGACGGCCAGATCTTCCTAATCGCTGTGAGAGCTCGGTTATCCCCGCGGTTCTTGTTTCTGAATTTGTTCGTTTGATTCTTATTTATGGTACGGTTGCTTATTTGGATTCTTTTCATTTACCATAGATTGTTCGAAGCGTGACAAGTAGAATTACGAGGAATTATGAGTGTGACGATATTCATCAAACTCACCAGGCAAGTTACACCTTGATCACCTTTTATCCTATTTTTTCCATGCATGTAGTTTTATGTGACATTATGCACATGTGTAGGAATATTATGGTAATATGTTATTGCTATTGAGATTCAACTTAGTATGGCCTTATTGTAGAATGTGGTAGTTGTATTCTTGCAATGCTATGTAGACAGGGATAGATTCATGTATTCATCGAGATTATGTGATGACTTATTAATGAAATGAGTAATATCTAAAGATATAATTCACCTCTGAGCGGAAGTGGTATTGTTGGGTGTCTTCAAGAACATCATGGTTTCTACCCTCTGAATGCAAGTGGAATGCCTCACAGGTTCAAAAAGATCACACAGACTTAGTGACTACCAGTTCCCATGCACAACCACTAGCTATATGGGTTTTGCCTTAGTTGAGTAGGTTGTGTGAACCTCGCTTGGGCAAAGCTAGCAGATATAGTTTTTGAGTAGGTGTACTAGCTGCCAGTGGGTGGAGGGGAATGCTTCTGAAAGACTTCGTCTCAATCTTAGGGTTGAGTCTAGCGGGTAAAGTGTACAAACCTTTGCAAAGTGTAAAAACTAATCATGATTAGTCATGTCCCCAATTACAGACGAATTGAACAGCTAAACCATTACAATTGCTGGATGATCTTGACAGATGTTACACCTTAATAAAACTCGATGGGAAACTTAATAATGGGAAAAGGTTGGAGTTAGATCAATTCAACCATATGTATTTAATTGTAGCAAGACAATTTAAATTTTGATGTAGCTATTAGGGAAAATTAGCTTTTCTGCAAAACAACCATTAGCCTATTCTTTTGATATACCTTGCATATAGAAGTAGGCCTGTTATATCATTCCCGTGTGACTTGTCAGTACATTCAATGTATTGACCTACACGACTACAACTTATCATGTTGCACGGTTTTATACAACGTGTAAGTGATACGGCGTTGGGTTACAATGTCTATACTCAACATTTGCCCGTGGTGCTGGTGGACTCCATGAAGATTTTATTTGATTTTTTGTCGTACTATATTTGTAAGCTCGCCTTGAGCTGCGCAGGTATGTAATATTGAAATTATGAATCTACGATTTAATATTTATGACACATGGTTTATTCTTGATATTACATCATGTATTATGTGTGCTACCTATTGATCTAAGGCCCAACACTTTGAGCACAGAGACTCAAATCTTATTAGGTTGGGTCATTACATAGGTTTAGCCACACCCGAGCAACCGAGGGGTAGAAGAGAGCAGTGTCTAGGACATCCTCACATGGAAGACCCCACGGCAAAGTGCAGGCTAAAAACGTAGACTGCCTCAAAACGCAAAATGGCAGCAGCAAAAAAATCAACGATAATTAGGGTGAAAGTTTCGGGGCATATATAGACCATCAGGCACCGGAGCCACCACGAGGGAGCCCCACAAGCCCTGTGAGCCCCAGGTTGGGCCTTGGCCCCTCGGTATTCTTTTGGCACAAAAACTCCTCACCTATGTTTGTTTGATTTTTTTATAAATCTTTGCATCGTGATCCTGAAATCCCCAAAATAGCAAAAATAGGATTCAACACTTGATTAATATGCTACACCAATAAGAATTGATAAAAAGTATTCCAAAGTGTATAGAATTGATAACAATATAGACATTTTCCAATAAAAGTGTGAAACATGAACTGCATAAGTATGCTTCAAGCGTCCATCATGATGACACAAAAACTAATGCAAACAAGTAAATCTGAACTGGCTGCCTGACTTGCTAATGGACATGGTTGCATGAGTAGATTAAAAAAATTGCGGTATGATTGCATGGTAGTGAAAAATATATTTTTCGAATAGTAGAGAAATATGTAGGGTTGCAACTATCTAGAAGTAGAAATGTTTGGGGCTTCAGAATTTCCTATCAAATGCTATTTAGAAAGCCCAAACAAACAATTAAAGCAGGTAAAAGGCCATCGAAAGGGGAGCAAGCCCCCCTTACTCCCTCCGTGTCTCTTCTCTCCCGTCGGCCGTCGTTCAAGTCCCAAGTCGCAACTCAGATCTCCCCGTCCTCCCAACCCCCGCGAGCTACCACAACACTGCACATCGCCTCTGATCTTCCCCCGGATCTCTAGATCTCTCGCGCACCCACCCCCGGCCCGCTACGTCGCCGCCGCCGCACGCTGTGGCCACGGCGAGATGCTCCGCCTCAGGGCGTTCCGGCCGACGAGCGACAAGGTGGTGAAGATCCAGCTCCACCCCACTCACCCCTGGCTCGTCACCGCCGACGCCAATGACCGCGTCTCGGTCTGGGACTGGGAGCACCGCCAGGTACCAGCTCGAATTGGGCCCTCTTATACTTTTCGTCCCCATTTCTTCTCGGCGTGCTAAACCAGCTTAGCAAGCTCTGTTTGCGATCGAATTGATCTCTACTTGCTTTGGAATTGTTGGCTAGGTGATCTATGAGCTGAAGGCGGGTGGCATCGATGAACGAAGGCTGGTTGGTGTGAAGCTTGAGAAGCTCGCCGAGGGAGAAACTGGTATGCTTTGCAGTAATTCTGGTTGCAGCAGCTTGTTAGGAATGACATAGGATCGTTATGCGCTGTTAGAGTGGTAATGCTAGATTTGCTGGTTTTCTCGTTTGTTGAATCACAATGCACTGTCACTTAAATTGTTCAAATTTGTGTTTAACTGATTGCCAGAAGCCATGATGCATGTGTGGAACTAGTTTAGTTATTGGATTAGTTTCATGTAATACCATTTATTCTCACACATTCATCCTTAAAAAGTAACAGCAACGATAATTGTTGCACTGAGGGGTTTGAGAGACTTTAGATTTACTATTTTAGAGCCAATACATATTTTTGTCCTTGAACTATCATACGAAGCTCATTTTCTTTCTTGAATACGCATGTTGTATTAGAAGGAGAACGCCGATAAGGCGTAGTACAAGTAAAACCGGCGAAAAATCAAATAAATAAAACAAAATGAGATCTAGGCTAGACAAATCTAGAAACTATGTACAAAGGAAAGAAAGCCAAAGCAAACAGAAACAGAGCAAAAAGGAGACCAAATCCTATGGCTGCTGCTCCAAGGATGCAAGTCTGGTGGGCATGTGTGAGACACAGCACAGTAGCGTCCTCAAACTACAAAACTGACGGAACCAGTCCCTGAACTCTGAATTTTCGCTAGCTTACGTCCCACCGCTTATGTGGTGCTACATGTGGACCAACTGACAGTACGGCTAAGTCACTGTCCAGTCATAGGGTGCAAAAAAAAATTCAACGTTCATGACAATAGTCAACGGTAAGGAAGAGAGTTGAAATTCAAAGTTCAGGCCTTCAGGTGCCTGCTCGGTGGCTATATAGTTCAAGAGCAAAGTTGTGCCCCAAGTGGATAGTTTGAGAACCAAAGTTTGTATCATTGTTTATATGTTACCAACATCTCTAGTATAATTTTGAAAGTAATTTGCGAACTTACTTGGAAAACATTCCTCAGTCCGAACTCAACTGCAGGCTAGGTTCTAATCCGTGTCGAAGCTAGTTGTAATTTAGTTTTCATGACAATAGGCTGTTTTCTGGCTTCACAACATTCGCCTCAACCATCGCTATACATGGTTTTTGGCATAATTTTAAATAGTGGGTATGCCAAATAGTGGCACCCTGCCCAAACAGCTATAGCGGGGCCATGGCCCCCTATTTTCTAACTTTATGAGACATACATCAATACCATTTAGTGGTACCCTGCTATTTAGAACTTTGGTTTTTGGTTGTTTGCTTTATATTTTTGCATTGTTGAGGAAATCGTTGACCGGTAGCTGCTCGGTTGGCTGGGGAGTAGGGGATTAATAGGCTAATTGGCAAGTTAATCGGCCAGTTAATCAATTAATCGGACGATTTATCAGTTTATCGGCTACTCGATGACCCTACCAGTAGGGATTAATCGGCAAGTTAACTGGTTAATCGGCCGAATTCTTGAACAGGTTTTTTTTGTATTCTCTCTTTTCAAGGTGGGCATGCAAATTAGCATACTATATGAGATATAAACTTTTCGCTTAATCTGGCCTTTGTCAAAATCTGCGCAGATTCTAAAGGAAAGCCCACTGAGGCAATTCGAGGCGGAAGGTATTGATTTGAAAGTTTTTTTATTTCCGCATGGCCCTTTCACATGGTATCTTTTACCTGACATCCTATGGGACAACTGTTATACTTCAAGTGTAAAGCAGGTTTCTTTTTATGATGACGATGTACGCTTTTGGCAACATTGGCGCAATTGCTCTGCTGCTAGCGAGGCTCCAACTGCAGTTAATCAACAATCGTCCGCTTTCAGTGCACCTGCACCATCTACAAGAGGAAGACATTTTGTTGTTATTTGTTGTGAGAACAAAGCAATATTTTTGGACTTAGTGACTATGCGTGGCCGCGATGTTCCTAAGCAAGAGCTTGACAACAAGTCACTTTTATGGTATGATTACTTTGCAGAGTATACATCATTATATCTATATGTAGTTCTTTTCATTTATTCATGGTGTTTACATGGACCTAAATCAGATGTGATTGCCAGATTTAAGTTTTCTTTAATAATATTTTGGGTTGGTAATGTAAGGCATAAAATAGGAAAACCTTATTTTAGATGTGTGACACTTGTCCTGCATCAAAGTTTACAGGCTATACTGGTTGGATCCATTTCTGGCAGCTGAGTATCCCTGGATCCTCAATGTTTACTGGAAGTAATAATAATTTATCATTATAGGCGGGCATTGTATTCTTAGTTTTCACAACATCATATTTGTTCTTAAATCCTAATTACATGTGTTTTGTTGATATTAACAAATACATTTCCATTTGGTATTGGTTCCGACATTTTAGCATTATTCTGTAACTGGAACCTGGACTTGAACCGAGCTGAAATGCTACATTCATCATTCATCAACCTTATGTTTTTCTATTGGTGCTGCTGCATTTCATGGTATATTTACTTATTTATATCATATACATAAGAAAATGAATCGATCACTGCCAAGTTCTGTACAGGATTAAGAACTACAAACAGCTTGGCTTATGTTATCTACCCATCTTGAAAACCTAATTCAACATACATCTACTGAACAGCAAGTACTTTCAAACTTTAGACTAGTGCTAGATGTTGACTAAGAGCATGATTGTGCTTTTGCAGTATGGAGTTCCTCTCCAGGTCATCTTCTAGTGATGCCCCTCTTGTTGCATTCGGGGCATCCGATGGTGTGATTAGAGTTCTCTCAATGATGACATGGAAGGTTACACATCTTATACCTGCCCCCTCTGTTTCTCTGTAACTGCATTTTAAACCTAGCAGTTTGGTCTTTGCAGCTTGTGAGAAGGTATACTGGTGGACATAAAGGAGCAATATCTTGCTTAATGACATTCATGTCTGCAGCTGGCGAGGTAAATTTTCACATAGTCTGTTTTGTTGTAGGCTTTGGTCTCATCTGTTTGGTCATCAAACTGTGATTTACCCCTGTTGACTATTATGTTCATATGCCATGTGTCGTTTGTTGTACTTATCTGCTAGTTCATTGTTGTTAGTTTCTGCAGCATTTTCATTTTTCGCATGGTACTGTTGACCGGTAAGGTACTATTGTATACTCCCTCCGTCCCAAAATTCTTGTCTTAGATTCGTCTAGATACGGATGTATCTAATGCTAAAACATGACTTGATACATTCGTATTTAGACGAATCTAAGACAAGAATTTTGGGACGGAGGGAGTATTTACTAATCAATAACAATGTGTGGCTTCAGGTACATTTAGTTTCTGGTGGTAGTGATGGCCTGCTGGTATTATGGAGCGCTGATCATATCCATGACTCTCGGGAACTTGTACCTAAGATTAGTTTGAAGGTATCATTTTTAAACATTTATTTATTTATTTCTGTTTTCCCAAAATGCAGAATATTTATGTAAACCATGTAAATGTTAGAATCACTAGCTTCTCTAGCTCTCACCCTGGACTCTCTCTAAAGAGATGTGCTTCACACACACAGAGCTACTACTAGTGGGGAGCTTTATTAGATATCTCAATTGCCACAAGCTTACATTTTACATATCGGGTGCCTGCTTCTTATATAGGCTGTAGGGGAGGTGCTACAGTAGCCAACTTACACAGTTCACAGCCTAGCTGTGTACCCTGGAAACTACAGCTAGCTATTACAGCTCACTCTCATCTTCCTTAACTACTAAGTCACCCAAGACCAAAATATCCTAAAAGGGCTGCTAGTCTGTTACTACAGGACACAAGGATTATCCTAATACATTTTTCCAAACTCAAATTGACTTCTTGTTCTTCCATGCATCTGTTTGGTATATGACAAGATTAACTCTTAAGAGTAAATAACATTAGTAAGCAGTTTAGCATCTGGGTTGTTTAATACTGGCTTCTTTTTTATGGGTATCTTTTTGAAGGCTCACGATGGAGGGGTGGTTGCGGTTGAACTTTCAAGGGTAATGGGAAGTGCTCCACAGCTCATTACAATAGGGGCTGATAAAACTTTAGCCATATGGGATACCGTTACATTCAAGGTATGCACATTCAATATTTCCATGTAACTGTATGTTTTGTTAGTATTCTATAAAGATATATTATAGAGTAGCATATTTGTTGTGCAGGAAATAAGGCGCATTAAACCAGTACCTAAACTTGCCTGCCATAGTGTTGCATCTTGGTGCCACCCTCGTGCACCAAACCTTGATATTCTGACTTGTGTCAAGGACTCCCATATTTGGTATGTTTTTTTTTCTGTTTGGAATGAAAATCAGATTGTAGATATTCTGTATTGATGACAAAAGAAAAAAAACACATGCATAATTTTGCATTCTGTATTGCTACAGGGCCATAGAACATCCGACTTATTCTGCTTTAACAAGACCACTCTGCGAATTGTCCTCGCTTGTTCCTCCACAAGCCCTTGCACAGCATAAGAAACTGAGGGTATGCTTCTGGACTGATTCCTTTAACAAAAAATGTTATTTTGTCATTTCAGGTCAAGCTATTGTCTTTTCTGACTTTTATCTGATGACAGTACAATATTGTGTAAATATTTGTTTCTTTTTCATGTTCTCCCTGCTTTGGTTACTGTAGTGCTACAGAGCTAGGCATGTGCGTTGTAACTAAAAATGCGACACACAGCCAGAGTGTAAAGCTCACAACAATCACCTGTCATGTACTCATGTTGTTAGCGTTCTTTATCCATTAATTATGTTTAAGTGTTAAATGTATGCCCCGAGTGACCTGTGGATGATGCAGTTTGCAAAGGCCGTATTCCACATCGTTCTGGACTTAAAAATGGAAAGAGAATTATGATGCATCAGCAAAAGATAACTTGAATCTACAAAATGCCAAAAATAAATTAATCTGGTTTACGGTACTCCATGTCGCTGAGGGAATGCTGGTTCCATTTAAAGATAAGCCACCATGGTACATGTTGTCAAACATGCTAATATAGTCTGAAATTTGTGACTACTCTAGGTTTACTGCATGGTGGCACATCCCTTGCAACCACATCTTGTTGCTACTGGAACAAACATCGGTATTATTTTAAGTGAGTTCGATCCAAGAGCACTACCGGCTGTTGCTCCTCTACCAGCACTGACAGAAAGCAAGGAACACTCTGCTGTTTACATTGTTGAAAGAGAACTTAAGTTGCTGAATTTCCAATTGTCAAACACAGCAAACCCGTCCCTTGGAAGTGCATCTGAAGCAGGAAGATCAAGGAGTGAATCTATAGATCAGCTGATAGTTAAGCAAAGCAAGAAGCATATCAGCACACCCGCTCCTCATGATTCATATTCAATTCTTTCAGCTAGCAGTTCTGGAAAGTAAGTATTTCTGCCATCTTATCACCTAGCACTTGACTACTACAAAAGATAGAGACAACTACACACTCGGTTTTTCTATTTCATGAATCTCTTGTTGGCTGCAGTACACATGCCCCCTAGCTGAATACTTTCTAGTCTTTATTCTGGATAC
Organism: Triticum aestivum; assembly: GCF_018294505.1. Classification (NCBI taxonomy): domain Eukaryota; kingdom Viridiplantae; phylum Streptophyta; class Magnoliopsida; order Poales; family Poaceae; genus Triticum; species Triticum aestivum. The sequence goes on along the minus strand of NC_057802.1, from coordinate 329,190,073 downwards.
TGTTGCATTATACACTGTGCGAGAGGTTTAGTGTTAGATGGTAGTTATTTCGCCCGTTATGTGCTGTGAGTTATTTGTTGCAATCTGTGAAAATTTAGAAGTCAATGTTTGCAATGTCTATTCTGTTTTGCCATGTCCTAATGTTTTGTGGTGCTTGTGTAAGCTATAGTTAGTTGCTCTGTAGATATATCTTGTGATTTCAAATAAATTTCTAAAACAAAGTATTTACTTATATGCAGGTATGTTGCAGTTGTATGGCCAGACATTCCTTCATTCGTTGTGTACAAAGCTAGTGATTGGTCAGTTGTTGATTCAGGCACGGGAAAACTTTTTGCATGGGACAGCTGTCGCGACAGATATGCTTTGGTCGAGAGTGCATTGGCTCCAAGGATGCCACTTATTGTGAAAGGTGGTTCCTCTAAAAAGGCAAAAGAAGCAGCTGCAGCAGCAGCTCAAGCAGCAGCTGCAGCTGCTAGTGCTGCTTCTTCAGCCACAGTACAAGTTCGCATTTTGTTAGATGATGGAACAGCTCATGTTCTGCAGAGATCCATTGACGGCCGTAGTGAACCGGTAGGTAATTGTCATTTATGATATATTCTTTATGAACTATGGAGAATCTTTCTTTTTCTTTCAATACACCAGTTTGATGGGAAGACAGTGATTATATCTGTTTACTTTTGTGGTTGTTTCTTGATGGAAATGCAAAGATCATCGGCGTCACTTATAGAAAACCATCGTAAAATGTCTGATGCATGCTGGAAAATTTCCATCCTGAGTAGCTTAGTTACATTCAAACATTGTCGAAACAAATATTTGGCCACATTTTGACATGATGCAGTAATGTTTTTTTTGGGCGTAATAGAGCTATAATTTTGTAATTATTTGATATGAAAAGGTTCATTTTCTCTTTTCTGGGCCGAAATGTTTTTAGTTCATTTAATGTTACTCTTTACCATACAAATTACAATGTGAAATTTATTTCTGATTATATCGTGCTTGGTTAATTATACTGATTACTTATTTTAAAAATCTGTTGGCGTTGCCATTGTTCAGGAAATGCCTGTGCTTTAATACCGTGTTGTAACTGTCTTGCATACATCGTTGCTGAAACATAACGTGATATGCAATGCTAATTTAGATGTTCGCATGGTTGCGTGTGTCAGAATAATTGTGACTTGATTCGTTCAAAGTCAGTTGTATTAGTGCGCGCGGCCGGAGCGAGCTAGACGCGCAAGTCTGTTAGCCGTGCATGTAGTTTGGCGCAATCAATTAGGTTGCTAGGAGTCCTAGTCAAGTGGATAATGGAGAGATTCCAGCAGGTGTTGCGTGGCTTTGGACGTGGATATAGGTAGTTTGTTTGCATGCATCCACGAGGATAGTGGCTGGTTGTGAGGCCGGGTCGTGCGTGCACAGGTTAGTGGCATGTGTATGCGTCTCCTATTTAAGGTGTAGCCAGAGGTGCGTGTGTGCGTTCACCGTGAGGAGTAGTAGCCGGAGTTAGTCTCCAGGCGTGTGTAGTCTCCCATGTATGTTGGTGTTTGTTATGTGCCCAGTTTGAGTAAAGAGAAGCTGTTCGTCGACGAGGCGTATGTCGCCGAGGCGTATGTCGCCGTAAATACTCGTGTGCTCGAGTTCGTCTCTTCCGTCCGGTGTTCGTGTCGCCGGAGGGCTGGTTCGGCGTGTGTCGCCGGAGCTTCATCGCAACAGCGTGTTCTTGCTTCCACCTCATATCCTTGGTTGACCAGTTAAACGAATCTTAACTTTCTGATGGTTCTTTTGGGCTCCTTGTGAGAGAAATTTTTATAGCACTTTTGTGGGATTTCAATCTATAGGAATTTTTCCATTAGAGGCCATTTAGATCATAAGACTGACAAAGTCCTATGGATTGCTTTCCTGCGCCCCAGTTCTATAGATTCCTAGCGAGAGGTTTGACCTAATTGAATTTTCCCTTCATTCCTGGATGCACCTTCTCTCTCTTGGAATTCCTGCAAAAATCCTGTTGAGCATCGAGAGGGCCATGTCTGCAGTTTTCGTTTCCTGTAGGGTCATCAAGACATGGCATATCAATTCTTATCCCTGTTTCTTAGAAATTTTGAATCCTGCATTCCAAAGAGGTTTAGTTTAGTGTGTTACTCTTAGTGTTATATTGTTTCAAGAGATTTATGGTTCTGTTCTTGCAGGTCGTTGGCTTGCATGGTGGTGCTCTGCTTGGTGTTACATACCGAACATCTCGTAGAATCAGTCCTTTGACGGCCACTGCTATATCAACTGTTCAATCAATGCCCCTATCAGGCTTCGGAGGAAGTGGATCATCTTTTGCTTCGGATGACCCATTTTCCTCCAGAGAAGGGCCGCCCCAAAATTTCCAGTTATACAGGTATGTATGCACCTAGGTATTTCATGCTTTCTGCATATCCAGAAAGTTCATTTATTGGCGAATGTGGAATGATCCTATGCTACGTATTATTACTTGTATTAACTTAGCTAACTTTTTTCTTTACTATACCCATGATATTTGCAGCTAATGTTTGTGTTACCCCAAAACTGCCTACTTAACTACATTTGGTTGGTGCAGCTGGGAGACCTATCAGCCCGTAAGCGGCTTACTTGCACAACCTGAATGGACTGTGTGGGACCAAACTGTTGAATATTGTGCATTTGCTTATCAGCAGTACATTGTAATTTCTTCCCTGCGACCTCAGTTTAGGTATCTTGGGGATGTTTCAATTCCTTCTGCTACTGGTGCTGTTTGGCATCGTAGACAGTTGTTTGTGGCTACACCAACAACCATCGAGTAAGTTAACCCTTTTGTGTATAGTCCGAATAATTCATTTAGTGCCCCCAATATTTTCGTTATCATGTGTGCCCAATTTATGCTGCTGAGTCTGTTTGAAACTCTTGATTGTCTTCTAATAATGCTACACTTGGTGTGCGATGCAATATGGTAAATAGAAAAAGTGCCGTAGGAAGCTTATGACTCTTTGCGTGATTTACGTCATGTTGCCCAATAAATTTTGAAGACCATTTTACAGTCATGAAGTTGTATTGTAATATAATTTACATCCAATGGCTTAGAAAGTGGCAGTGCTAGGATATTGAGAAGGCAGCTACTTATATATTACTCCCTCCGTCCCGAAATACTTGTCATGGTTTTAGTTCAATTGAACTAAAACCAGGACAAGTATATTGGGACAGAGGAAGTAGTTCTGTTTAATTTTTAATTTTAAAGTGCTATTATTTTGAATTTTTGTTGTGGGTAAAATGGATTTGTGGTCTAGGTAGATTTTTGCCAGCAAATGATGTTTTCATGCTTTGACAGCACTCCTGGCTCTCGGAAAAAAAGCTTTGGTAGAACATGGGACTTCTTTCTATCTCTTGAACTTTTGAACAATATTTTGCAGGTGCGTCTTTGTTGATGCTGGAGTTGCTGCCATTGATATTGAGACAAAAAAGAGGAAAGAAGAAATGAAAGCAAGAGAAGCTCAGGGTCGAGCAGTTGCAGACCATGGAGATTTGGCTCTTATCACAGTCGAAGGTCCCCAGGTCACTGCAAGTGAAAAAATATCATTAAGACCTCCTATGTTGCAGGTGCGTATTTGTGTATGTTGAATGCTGCTAGTAATCCTTTTTGACTCTATTTTAGGAAACACAATGAATAAAATTTGCGTGCACAATTGAATGAAGATTTCTTCTATACCTGGTAGTGAGTTCCCCTACTTGTTTTATCAATGGTTAAATGGTAACAAGAGCACTTGCTTTCTCTAGAAAAACTAATTAGTAACAAAAATTGCATATTCAAAGGAGTGTTTCATACGTGGGTCATCACAAAAGCATTTGCATTCTCTTGAAACAAACTAGATGCACGGTGTACAGGAACCATATGTACAGAACAGTAACCAGCAACTTGTATTACAGTGCTCTTTGTACGGAGGTTTCGAAAATCCCTGATATATATATATCAAAATATACACATTCAGATTCTAAAAGTATAAATATTCAGATTCTTGATTATCAATTTCTATAATCACAAATTGGGAATAGAAAGCCTGCTAACCAACCAGGAGTTACTATCGGCTGAAGTAGTTTGACATGTTAGTTATTCAGTTCTTGGCTGCCGGCGGTAGCACTATGCGCGTGAGCCACGCTTCTACTTGCTCCAAGGGCCTCCCGACACCGACAAAACCAGTCGGGTCGCGGCCTCGCCACACCTGTGGGCGGCGTAGGGTGGAGGACTGCGGCGCTGGCGAAGAACAGGGAGTGGCTTGACTTGGACGGCGGCGGTTCAATTTGGACGGCTACCCACGGTGCTCGGTTGCGGCGGAGAAGATGAGAAGGAGGAGGAGGTGCACTACGTGGTGGTTAGTCGCTGGAGTAGGCAAGAGCTCAAAGCAGAGGAGACTGCGCGGGGAGGTGAGGTGAGGAACTCCGGCGAACAGGGCGGTGGTGGGGATGGGCGTGGCGGCGGCGCCGACGCTGGGATCTAGGAAGTGATGCGAGGCAGTGAAGGGGCTCCGGCGGCTGTGGTTTCCTTCGTCGCAAAGGGTTGAGAGAGTGGCGGCTAGGTCAAGGGGGGTTCAATTCGGGTGGGTAGCCCTCGTCGTGCATGATGGGTTGGGGAGGGCATGGGTGGGTTGCAGGGAGATTTTTCTGGGGGGTTCAATGGAGTGAACCCTCCCATCACCTGTTTGCAAGCGAGCATGGCCGAGGCCCTCTTTTGCATGAGATGGGCATGGCTGAGGAGAGCCCATACACCCTACCAAACAGCAAACAGTGGGCTGGGTAGGGAATATCTGAGACCATTCGGCCTCCCAAACACACCCTAAATGTTATTAGAAGCCAGGGTTAATAGTAGCCAGTTTTGTTATCTATGTCATTTTGATGTTCGTCACTGTGTTATACACGACTTCTCTTTACCTGTACAGCTTTCGTCTCCATGCTCCTTTTTACATATACTAGCTAGTATTATGTGATATTGTTGATTACAGCCTATACTCTGTAATTTTCCAGGTTGTTCGTTTAGCCTCCTTTCAGCATGCTCCGTCGATACCACCGTTTATAGTGCCGAAGCAATCCAAATTAAATGGGGATGATTCAGTATTCCTGAAAGAATTGGATGATAGAAGATATTCTGAAGTGGCTGTTGCTGGAGGAGGGGTATCGGTTGCAGTAACTCGCTTTCCTCCTGAGCAGAAAAGACCTATTGGGCCACTTGTCCTGGTTGGTGTCAGAGACGGAGTTCTGTGGCTCGTTGACAGGTAATACATATTGAAAGGACATCAAGAGCAGTTCCTTGATCCTTTATGCACAAGAGAGTGCTGGTGGAAATGGAAATAAAATTCACTCAAATAAGCCTAAGTTCTTAATTTTTATTTGTTCTGGTTATTTCTGAGATGCCGATTTTGATGCAATTCTGACACTTACAATATTCCTATAAGGTATATGTGTGCACATGCCTTGTCTCTCAGCCATCCCGGTATTAGATGTCGGTGCCTTGCAGCATATGGAGATCCAGTTAGTGCTGTCAAATGGTATGTGTTTATGCTTTAGAGCGTTGTATTTTGTCTACTTATGCAAGCGGTAGGAATGACAACTTAAAACCAATCATGCAGGGCTACTAGACTTGGCCGAGAGCACCATGATGACCTTGCTCAATTTATGCTTGGAATGGGCTATGCTACTGAAGCACTTCATTTACCTGGAATATCCAAGAGGCGAGAATTCTTGCCGCTTTGATTGTTCTATCGTCAGATATCATTATAGCATCGCATCATATTCATGTGTTTCTCATTATTTAACTGTATTATCATGTTTTGAGTCAAGGATATCTGTTGATATTGATAGATAAATCCTCACTATTTTCATGAGTTTAAATTTGTGCTGATATTTCTCAGGTTGGAATTCGATCTTGCAATGCAAAGCAAGGACTTGAAAAGAGCACTTGCATGTCTACTGACAATGAGCAATAGCCGAGACGTGGGACAAGAAACTACTGCTACTGATGTTACGCAGATTCTCAATTTAGCAGTAGCTAAGCAGGCTAAGCAAGAAAGTCTTGCAGATGCCGTGCAGGGAATAGTGAAATTTGTCAAGGAGTTTTTTGACCTTATTGATGCCGCAGATGCCACCGGCCAGGCTGAAATTGCTCGTGAAGTTCTGAAGAGATTAGCTGCGGCAGCTTCTGTAAAGGGAGCTCTGCATGGGCAAACCTTACGAGGTCTGGCACTACGTCTTGCAAACCATGGGGAACTTACTAGACTATCGGTATGTTACTTTGACCTAATAATATTTTACTGTTAGAATTCGGTTCTCGGCCATAATGGTGATTGCCATCCATAATGACAGTTATGAAATGCCATGATTATGGAGTACACCATAGACCACATGCCTACTATTGGCAATTGTTTCTGGAATATGGCAAGACACCTTGTTCATACATGCATGCTAAAACCTGCTGTTTCTTGTCTGTTGACGCATTATGTTTCGTTTATGATGATTTGCACATGTTAGAGCTTCTTCGGAGCAATTACTAATACTGTTGCACTTTTTCAGGGTTTAGTGGCCAATTTGATTACAGCTGGCCATGGACGTGAAGCAGCATTTGCAGCTGCAGTTCTGGGTGATAATGCCCTCATGGAGAAAGCATGGCAAGACACAGGAATGCTGGCTGAGGCCGTTTTACATGCTCAAGTAAGTTTTATATTGAATTCCATTCGAAGAGCACTGGTGTCAACCAATCATCTTAGCCATCCATAATCGTTAGATCCAATGGCTAAGAAAATAAGTTGGTCATGCGTATGGCCTATTTGGTAGGTATCCAGATCATTGTTTTTGCAGCTCTCTCCTCTTGATCCACCGAGGATCTGAATCTATCTGGTAAAAGCATTCAGCTACTAGTTGGCTCCAAAAACATTGAAATGGTGGTTTTGGAATAAATAGACCATAATACCCTTGGTTCCAACACCTGGGACTAAAAGGGCACGCAATTGCTGGCTATCTTTTTAATTTTCTTAAGTTATTCGATTCCTTGTGCATTTTAATGGACAAAATATAGCGTCCCTCATACCTCAGTGAACATGGTATACTTTGCACTGTGATTGCACTACATAATGCTTCTTGTGTATACACACTTTTTACTGTCAACAAGCTTTCAGGTATGCCTGGTTGGAATGTGCAACAATATCTAGTCCATATACTGTTACAACATGTTTGGTTGGGGGTAGTTAGAGTTAAGGATGGAAATTGAAGGGTACAGGCTTTAAATCTAGGTATGGTTAGAGGGAATGGTAATTGAGGAGGGATTAGGTATTGGAGTTGAGAATGCAACTCCCACAGTTTAAACAACAGGGGAGGGGGTGGAAATTGTTTTAGTGATTCATCTTGGCCCTTCATCACAACTTATGTTATCGTCCCTTATCTAATCCTCATCAATTCCTACTAACCCAAAAAGGGGATGAAGTTCTCCCTCCCACACGTAATTTCTGTTAGATACCAAACAATGGTTTGGAAAAAACCCTGACACACCATGTGTAATCTCAATACGATTCCTTCTAAACTCCCATTCACCTTCCCAATTATGCCAGACACGCTGTTAGTAATTTGTCTAGGCATACACGTACAGAAGAGCCAACAATTTTCAATGATCAAGCCTGATTTGCTTCAGTTTAACATCAAGTGGTTGCTTACAGTCCACAACAGAGATCAAAATTGCATGAATTACATTCGTTCAATACACAAGGAATCACACACACGCAATGTAGTGCATCCTGGCACATGATGCGACACAAAATTGGATCTGGGCACACATTCAGTTCATCTCCATGGATCTTGCAAAGGGAAGACATTAGAAGAGCAGCGCAGCAACATGGATCAGTTTTTTGGGGGCGTCATATGAGTAGGGGTTTGGTGGTGTGATGCCTCGATGCGAGGAACAGAGTAGGTGGGTATACGCGGTGCAGAAGGCTGTCGCCGATAGTTACTGGTACTGCTCGTCGCCGCATGAACTCGTGCCGGTAGGAATAGGCAGCTCTTGTGCTCACCGTCGTCTATAAGTTCAATGTACGGGGGCTAGAAAAGGTTAGAAATGATATATCAAATAAACCGGTATATGGGGTTGGAGATGGCTTATGGCATCTGCAGGTAAGTTGACCCATCTCCTCTGGACAGATTTGTTTTGCCCTGTGAGGATTTACGGAGAGGCCGCTCCTCCGTTCTAGTTGTTTTTCTGCCCCAGCTCTTGCCTGCTCCATGGATCTCCTTTTCAGGAGCCAGATGTGTTTGGCTTGGCCCCTTCGGCTACCATCCAGAATCTCAGTTCGGGAGCCGTACCGATAATGCCCTTATTATCTGCTACTCCTCGATTAATTGCTTCAAATATCAGAACACACTCCTACCCATAGTCCCTAGAAGACTTAAAAGCACCACCAACACCCTGCCTCAGATGCAAGTGTTTTCTGCTCTGCCTATATGACTTGTTCTTCCTCTCCTTCCCTTGATACCCTATTCTCCTCAATTGATTTCTGTATATTCAGAATGCATGACTAAATGATTAAAAAGAATGGAGTTGATGCACCTCCTTGCAGTTTCAAGTTTCACCTAGCATGAGATCAGTCCATCTATTATGAAGAACTGGTTCGTCCTCCAAAATATTATAATATTACAGATCATTGTGGCCGGAGGTTTGGTTTATATAATTCGTGCAAATACATTGCAAAGAACTTGTATGATTGCTAGTGACGTCATTGCTCGTGAGATAGCTAAGCATTACGGTTGTCTATAATAAATGATTTCAATGCATTGTGCTGCTGCTGGTTCCCCTAAAGATGACGTTGCCTTTTTCACTTTGCCGAGTGATTTACAATGAGTATGATTTTCAAGTTCTTACAAGGATCTTCCTCTCTCTAGGCCCATGGTCGTCCATCGTTAAGGAGCTCAGTCATAACATGGAACAAGATGCTACAAAAGGAGCTGGATCACACGCCAACCGTAAAAACCGATGCTGCAGCAGCATTCTTGGCTTCTCTTGAGGACCCGAAGCTCACTAGTTTGGGAGAAACTGAGAAAAAACCACCAATTGAAATACTTCCGCCTGGAATGCCGCCTCTATCTGCACCTCCCATTATTATTAAAAAGGCTGCTGCAAAACCTGGGCTTCCTAATGCCGCACAGACCCCAACTGCAGGTGCTCCCATGAATCAAGGCACCCCAATGGCTCAAGGTACTCCCATGAATCACAGCACCCCAATGGCCCAAGGTACTCCCGTGGCTCAAGGTGCCCCCATGGCTCAAGCCCCTCCTGCTCCGGCACAAAGCACCGATGAGGTAAAGCCATCGGAGGCTACAACAGCTCCTGACAATGTGGAGGCTACAGCAGCTACCAGCAATGCCGAAGCTACTGCAGCCCCTGGTACTGCGGAAGCTACAGAAGCTCCGGTTCCAGACCCAACAAGTAGCAGTCCTGACGCTGCTGATGCTCCAGCTCCAGCTCCTGCTCCAGCAGCTGATTCCAGTGGCACTGATGCACTTGCTGTTACTCCCAGTGATTCTACAAATGATGCACCTTCTACCAAGGAACCAGAGACACAAGATAAACCACCTTCAACAGAGGCGTCGCCATCACCTCCACCCAGTATTTCTGCTGTATAAAAATATTTCTGATTCAGTTCTCATAGCAGTGTGCCATTTTTTTATGTGTGCTGATTCCTTTGTCCCACTGTAATTTGTTAAATGTAGTGCTCAAAAGACGACGAGCAGTATGTGAGTAGCCATGTACATCTGCTGTTCTCGTCAGGAAGAGAACTATACCGCGACTGCAGCCGTAGCCCAAGCCTTTTGTGATTTGTCATATCATGTTGTTTGTGATTTGTCGAGATGACGGAATTGAAGTTTTGTAAGATGAGTCAATCGTGTTTGGATGCCAAATGCCGCATGTTGATGTGCCTTGGAGTTCCTGTCGTGTGACCAGTTTGTATATGGTACTCCCTCCATTTCTTTTTTACTTTGTGCATCACTTTTTTGTTTTTTGCGTTTCTCCCATTTAGTCTGCGCCTTACACATGTGAATCATGTATTGATATGTGTGTCTGAAGTTATATGCAGACTAAAAGGATGTTATGTGATTCATGGGAAACATGCCGCCAGGTGAAATAACATATCAATCTCTTTAACTATTAATGTCGGATATGTTTTCAGGAAAATATAGCAACGAGCCACATACTTGTTTGCCCAGAATTGAACGTGCCTGCAGCTCAGTCAAAAGTCGTCTCAAATAGCTAGTGTGTCTGAAGCGGATGGCGTAGGACGAACGATATACTCCCTCCGTTCCTAAATATAAGTCATTGGAGAGATTCCACTATGAACCACATACGGATGTATGTAGATGCATTTTAGAGTGTAGATTTACTCATTTTGCTTCGTATGTAATCCATAGTGAAATGAAACGGAGGAAGTAGTTGTCAATTCCGAGACTTCTTCTGCTTGCTTAAACACATTCGTCAACCCGAAAAAGCTATGCCACTTTCCGTGCTACTCACGCTTCAGCATACATGTTTCCAGTTGTACTGACTCACGCTTCAGCATACATGTTTCCAGTTGTACTGCTTCGCTTCGGTTTAAGAGAAGTCTACGATTAAACTTAGGGCATTGCAATCACAAGCACACGTATAAGGAAGGAAAAAAATTGGAAAGCATATCTCCATGCATCATCAGGAAGCATATTTCCATCAATTAGGTTTAAACATATTTCCATGATTCACATATTAGGAAGGAAAAAATCTTAGGAACTGAGGCTGGGGGAGACTTTGTGCAGTGGCTTTTTCCTGGAGGACTTTTTTTTTCTTTACCGTGGCTAGTTCGCTAAAGCGGTAAGGGAGGCAGCCCAAACCAGCTATCAAACAACATATATACACTGTTTGACAGGGTGGCCTCATGGGCCCATCACAGCCTCGATCAACCACATGACTTCTTTCCCAGGAAGCTTAGAGGTTTAGTAGATGCAGATGTCTTTTGTTTTGTAAATGGCACTGGTGCGGTGGTGCCTTAGCCGCAGTTCTTTCGAATTCTTGGGGTGAAGCTGTTGCAGGGACGCCGAAGTTGCTTTAGGATCTGAAGCTAATTACTTAAGTGAGCTGCACTAAGGTTATTGTGGTCCGACTGTCGAGCTGGTTGAAGCGTGCAATGGGAGGACCGACATTTGGAGCCCTAATGCAGCAATACTTGCAGATTGTTTCCACTTTTTTCAAGCATTGTCCAAGGGAAGCAAATGGATTGACACATTATCTAGCTAGGTTTTGTTATGATTGTAAAACTAGATATGATTGGGTAGATGACAGGTTTTTATTAGCACATATACTCTTAAATGTAACTCTGCCACAGTTTAAATAAAGTGCCATGAGGCTTTCCCTCAAGAAAAAAAGTGAACTAAAATTTCAGAAGCCACATAACTTCAGAAAATTCAGTTCATTTGGTTGAACTAAGATGGGTCCGAGGGTACCCCGAGGGTCACAAATTTGCATCTTTCTAGCTTTTATGACGTATCTCCAAATGATAGGATGTGTGATTTTTTCGAACTCTTTTAGCTTTTATGATGTACCTTCAAATGTATTCGGAAAACTTTGTATAATTTTTTTAGTTGAAACTTTGTATAAGGCTGGTCGTAATGAGAGTATCATCATGATACCGTATAATAATAAATATTATACTACTAGTATGTGTCATGCATGACAATAGTTAAAGTTATCTATGATACCGATATATGATACTATGCATTAGGAATGTAGTATTAGTTATCTATGATACTACCCATTACAAGCAACCTAAAGTTGTTATGCTATGAATAAGGTGTCGCTCATTCCCTAAAACAATTTAGACCCGATTAATATCCATAGCTGGCAGTTCATGTGGGAAGCAGGAGAGAGAAAAAGAAAAAATAACATACTGTATTTATGATTATTAGTGTGCCATAAATCACTAAGCAAGTGCACATGCTGCTGAGAAAACTAATCAAACTCAGAAGGGTACGCACAGAAGGTCTCGTTCTTGACACAAAGGAAGAGCCTCTCGTACGCTAGTGCCATCTTGGTGGCCGCGAACATGGACCTGGCGTACTCCCTGCACGCCCGGCCGCGCTCCGCGGCGCGCCGGGCGCCATCCTGCACCACAGCCTCCAGACTCTCCAGCAGCGACTCCACGTTGGGCGCGAACATGTGGCCGAACTCCTCGTCCACCACGATGCTTCCCTTGATGCTCGGGAACCGCGTGGCCACCACCGGCTTGCCGCATTGCATCGCCTCCATGAGCGTCAGGTCCAGGCCCTGCGGCCGCAGCGTCGGGTCCACGAACACGTCCAGCGCGTTGTAGAACGCCCTGAGCTTCCCGGGCGGCACCGCGCCAAGCACCTTGGCGTTGCGTCCCAGGTCCATGTACCTCGACTCCCACGGCCCCTTGCCGGCAACGAGGAGGTACACATTCGGGTGGCGGAGGGCGAGCTTGGAGAAGGCCTCGTAGAGCAGTGGGTGGCCCTTGTCCTTGACGAGCCTCCCGGACACGCCGAGCACGAGGTCGGCGCTCTTGGGGAGCCCGATCTCTTCCCTGAAGGCGCGGCCGAGCTCCGTGTCCGGAGTGAACTGCGCCTCGTCCACGCCGTTCAGGATTACGTGCACGCGGCGGCCGGGGATCTGGTACACGTCGCGGAGCATCTCCCCGGTGGAGTCGCTGATGGCCACCTGGTGCGCGTAGCTCCGGAAGAAGCGCACCTCGGACAGCACCCGGTGCACCGACTGCGACAGGCTCTGGTTGAACGCCGGCGACATGGGCTCATCCTCGCCGCGGGCGAGGTCCTGGTAGATACCCGAGTGCAGCGCCTCCAGGGAGATTCCGTGCCACGACACGACCAGGTTGGGCACGCCGCGCGCGTACCGGTGGAACACCGCCACGCTCTCGGAGTGGATGACGTCGAATGGATCGTTGTCGCCCTCGGCCTCGTACAGCTTCCACGCCTCGTCGCACCGCCACTGGCCGGGGGTGCCGTCAAGGAAATGCAGCTGAGGCCCATCGGCGGAGGGCGAGGGCGCGGCCTCGGTATGCGGCGGAGGCGAGGTGAACACGTGGACGCGGTGGCCCCGCGCGGCGAGCGCCGTGTGCAGCGTGTGCGCGTGCCGCTCCATGCCGCCGGGGGCCGTGGCCACGGGCCACTTCCGCGAGAACACGGCGATCTTGAGCTTGGCGGAGGGCGGCTTCGACGACATGAAGGGCAGGTGGTTCCACGAGAACTCGATGTCGCGAAGGTCTCCGGCGAAGCCGCTGACGCTCGAGGATGAGCGCCTGGCGGTCGTGAGGTTGCTGAAGGGCGGGGAGCACGCGGAACGGTGGATGAGGAGGTAGAGGAAGGGGACGAGGAGGAGGAGGGAGAGGAGGGCAGGGGAGAGCGAGAGCATGGCGTGGGAGGGGCACCTCGGCTTCCTCGGCCTCTGCAGGGAGGTTGGAGCCATCACGTCATGCACTAGCTCTACTGCTCGGGCTAGCTAGACAGTCAGTCATGCATGCATGAAGGCTGCATACAAAGGAAGATGGAAACAAGGGAGAAGGAACACGGGCGGAAATACAGCAGTTTATGAGACCTTTTGGAAGGAGGGAGAGTGGAATTGGAGTGCGTTGTAAGGTGTTGACATCGGGGGTGCGAACTTCATGCTTGCTTTCCATGCCTGAAGTTACTTAGGAAGATGGCCATGGGGGATGTGATCATCGTGCAATGTGAATTTCGCTAGTTTCAGATTTTCGTTTTCAAATTTTTTTTGAGAACGATTTTCATTTTCAATTAGGGTACAAGATTTTTTGTAGCAAAATTAACGCACAGATATTTAGATTTTTTTGGGGGAAGTGGGGAGAGGAAAAATTAAATGGCGAACAGTTGCCAGATTGCAAGAGATACGAACGTATCCCGATCCGTCAGATGCGCATCACTGGAATCGAGCAAGGCGAGCCCTATATCTCGCTTATAGCAGGAGTACCTTCTGTCCCGCCTACAGTATTGGGCCGGCCCGTTCTTAGCGATCGAGGCTTTCGCTCGTTTGCTGCTAGCGCTTTTCTTCTCTGTTTTTTTCTTTCTATTTTCTTTCGAAAAGTCTAACACCCACACGTGTGGGCGTCTGGCAACTCGCCCACACGCATGGATCTTCGTCCAACCAATTCTGCACGAATCTTGGTGCGTTCTAGCAGTTTTTGTGTGCCACGTAGGACTAAGCTGGTGTGTGGGCATTCATCTGGTCGCCCACACGTTCTTTTTCACCATACGGGGGGCTGGTGTGTGGGCGTTTAGCAATTCGCCCACACACCAGTTTCACGCACGCAGAGGGGGCTGGTGTGTGGGCGTTTATCATTTTGCCCACACGCCCGTCTCCTCGCCCACACCCAAAGCTGGCAGTTGCCATGTGTTTTTGCAGGGTACATGGCAACTGCCCTAGCTTTGCTTGTAAGCAGATGGCAACTCTCTTTTACCCGAGTTGCCATGTGTTTTTGCATGGTACATGACAACTGACCTAGCGTGCATGTAAGCAGATGGCAACTCTCTTTTACCCGAGTTGCCATGTGTTTTTGCATGGTACATGACAACTGACCTAGCGTGCATGTAAGCATATGGCAACTCTTTCATTTTACATGGCAACTGCCCTAGTGTGCTTGTGAGCACATGGCAACTCTCTCTTTTACCCGAACATGTTTTTTTGCCATGCCTTTTTTAGTGTTACATGGCAACTGCCTAGTGTTAGTGGGTGGCAACTCCTAAAGTTTTGAAATTATGGCAACTGCAGTAGACCAGACCATACATGGCAACTGCAGTTGAGCAACCATGGCAACTGTAGTTGTCCGACATGGCAACCGAAGTTCAGCGACATGGCAACTGCAGTTAAACGAACATGGACGAGGGTCTGGACCATGGCAACTGCGGGACGCGCGGTGACTGTACGCGGGGCGTGCGGGGCCACCAGGTACGAGGCCTGACGTACGGGGCGTGTGGGCGTTATCTATTTCGCCCACATGTACGCGTGTGAGAGGGATCGGGAGGAAAAAAAAGAGGTGTTGGTCATTACTTGTTTTGCCCACACGTAGGTGTGTGGGCTGTTCCTCTTATACACCACACAAAATGTGTGGGCAAACCCCTAACGCCCACACGTGTGGCACTTATCGGTGTCCTTTTCTTTTTGTTTCTTCTATTTTTTACTGTTTTTCTTCGTTTTATTCCAGGTTTTTACCGGTGTTTTTTTCTTCAGCTTTTTCTTCTTCTCGGTTTTCTCACCTTTTTTCATGTTTTCTGCGTTTTCTTTTCTTTTTTGCACTTCTCAGGTTTTCTTGTTTTATTTTCCTTTTTCTTTTTTCTTTTTTCTTTGGTTTCATTTTTTTACCGGATTTGGTTTTCCTTGTTTTTCGTTATGCTTCAGTTTTTTGTTTTTCCATGGTTTTCTTCATTTTCTTTATCTTTCTTTCTCAGTTTTCATATTTCTTCAGCACATGTATATTTTTTCAGTGCTCAATGTACAAGTGATTTTTTTATACACGTTGCACATTTCTCAAATACATGATGTATATTTTCTTAAAAACATGTTATGAACACTTTTTCAGATACATGGTCAACATTTTTTCAAATACACGCTGAACATTTTTTAATGATAATGAACCATTTTTAAAATTGCGTATACAATCTGAGTATACGTGATTAACAATTTTTCAAACATATGTTTTTGATGCCTATGTTTCTATAAACATTTGTACATTTTTCGTATATATCAGGAACATTTTTATACACATTTAATATTTTTCAAATACACGATCAACATTTTTCAAACACATTGTATACTTTTTTATATAGATGCAAAACATTTTTTAGACACATTTAGTTTTTTTCAAATGGCTGATTAACATTTTTCAAATACCCGATCAACATGTTTTCAAATGATTGATTAACATTTTTTAAATACATGATCAACTTTTTCATACACATTGTATATTTTTTTTGTATACATGAGATTTTTTTACACATTTTACATTTTAAAAATTCTTGGGTAAATTTTTCAAAATACTAGATCAACATTTTTCTAATGCTTGATTAACATTTTTAAAATAAAGATCAAATTTTCTCATACACATTGTATTTTTTCATATACATGAGTAAGATTTTTTCTATACACATTTTACATTTTTCAAATGCCTAATTAACATTTTTCAATTATATTATGGAAAGTGTTTTTTATAAATACTACCTCCGTTCCTAAATATAAGTCTTTTTAGAGAGTCCAATATGAACTACATACAGGGCAAAATGAGTGAATCTACACTCTAAAATATGTCTATATACATCCATATATAGTTTGTATTGAAATATCTAAAGGGACTTATATTTAGAAACATAGTATAAATTTAAAATACTTGGAAGTATAAACAAAATTAAAACAGAAATGAAAAACAAAAATAAAGATGTAAAAAAAGGGAAAAAATGAGGTTGTGGCCTCGCATGCTTGGTCGGCCGCGTTTGCTTCAGGCGAGGCTGCCCTACGTCTCGCTTTAACCAGGACATAAGGGCGCCCAACCGAGCGCATGGGATATATTAATGGGCTTATATACACTTAAATACCATGGCATTATATAAAGGGATTTTTACATCTGTGCCCTTGGTTTCTTAGCCATACTCATTTATCCTCATGCTTTTAACTTTTGCTCACTTTTCCTCACTCCCTTGCCCGAAACCCTCAGAACTGGTCACAAACGGTGGATGCCGTCGGGTCAGTGCTTTGACTGTTAACTCTGACAAGTGGGGTCGTGCTGACTGTGTCGCCCATTGGACCTGATGAGTGGGGTCGCGTCGGATGGTGCCGCTGTTCGCCCGTTGGGCCGTGGTTAGACTGTTGGGCCGTGCGCGCGCCGCAACGCCATAAGCCTGTTAAGCATGCACGACATGTCCAGCTAGCCTGCTATGCATGCACGTAGCTAGCCTACCTACATGCACCGCTGCCCGCCGCCACGATGCACTGACCGGCCACTTTTTCACGCGAGCCGCCACGGACGCAGGGACGGTTGCTGCCGCTGATTCGCCTCATCTCCCACGTGTGTCTCCTCGATGTAGATCATTGTTTCACACTTTTCTATCCACTCGCATCTATTCAACGTGTCAATTAAAACCTATTGCCAATTAAAGTGGCATATCGATCGATCGACGAGGCTCGTTTGAACGTAAGCGCGGCCAGTGCCACTCCCCTTCCCTTCCCCTTTCCCTATTTAAACCACCACCCTTCCACCTATTCTCCATACATCCATTTGTCCCGCCCCCTTCTCTTCTTCGCCCAAACCCAGAGAACTCTCAAAGCGAGGCGAGGATGCAGTACAACGGCCCCACCTTCCAGCTCCCACCGACCGTGCCGGAGAGACGGTATCCGGCAGGCGTCGTCGTGGAGAGGACGCTCCGCGTGTGGGCGTTCTCACGCTGGAGGGGTGAAAGGGGGTTTGCCCAGTGGTTCCTCGGTGCGGGCTTCGCCCACCTCCCGGCGGGCTCGCCGGTGATGTTCCGACTGGAGGAAGTGCGTCCAAACTCCAGACTCCGCCGATAGGGCTCACCGTCACCTTCACCAACAGATTTGATGCGTGCTACCTCCTCGGCAAGGTGTTTTGGTGTGGATGCGAATTCATCGCATTCACAACCCACAACATCTTCACAAACTTCGACTGCATGTTCCCCACCCGTGATGGGTATGCACAGCCTCCCCTACTACATCCGCGAGGACGGCATGGAGAGGAGGAGCAGTGAAGAGGAGGCGCAGTGAAGATGGTGGTGAAGGCCCGATCTCGTGAGCTTGTCTTGCCCTAGGGTGTTAGGGCTTTTTATCTTTTATATATTTCCATCTTAATTATGTCGTTGGTTGTACCGTGAACTTTTTATCTCTGTCGTGTTATCCCCTAAGAACTATGTTATGCTTGCTACCCCTATTTGATATGTCGTTGGTTATCTGTGTTTTGCTTGCTATTTCTATCTTATTTGACGTGAGATATCGCTAGATGGATATGCTGTCGTACACGAGCCCTTCTGCTAAATCAATCAATGAAAGGGTATCCCTCAATGAAAACCACCAAGTTTTGGGGTTAGCCTTGTAAAAATGGTTGGAGGGTAGCCCATTCGTCTTGTTATATTCATGGTGTGTACTTGTGCAGGTCAAGTTTAAATGGCCCATTTAGAGTAGGGTCAAGTTTTCGCACGCGCGGATAATGGACTAGTTGAAGTGTCAAAAAGGAAACTAAAGCTAGAAAAATGATCCATGTTGATGTTGAAAAGAAGAAGAAAAGCTATTTTTTTTGAATTATTGGTGGCCCTATTCCGTATATTATATGAACAAAAACAAGCTAATTTGTGAATAGTTTGTGGCCTATGCTATGGTTTAGGGCACCCTATGTTTTACGTAAGAAGTATGCTATGGTTGCTACTTTCTATGTTATGGATGTACGCTTGCTACCTGAGATATCGGTAGATGGATATGGTGCCGTAGCCGGGCCCTAGACATGCTCTCTAGATGGATATGGTGGCTAATGGTGCCACCGGACTTTATTTTAGACGTAGTTTCAAATGGATATCATGATCTACATAATTAAGCCTGACATGCTTTTAATAACAAAAACAAAAACAAAAAATCGTGTATATAATATTTTTATTGCAACAAAAACATGTTTATAATAACCGCATGTCAAAAAATTAAAGTGTTGTGCCGTAGGCTATATACAGAAGGAAATTGCCACGATATGTACAAATAAATTTGACATGGGCAAGTCCAACAATAAATCGATTTACCATCATGCACTATTTTTGTTCGGCATGGCAATAAAAGGATTTACCATGGCAATAATCAAGGAAAAAAACAGAGCCAGCGCGTGCACTATTTTCTAGGCCTCTTTTGTCTTTGTGGGCCTTCGACACTCAAAGCAATGAGACGGCCCAACCAGAGCTTAGTTTCAATTTGGGCCCTAGAACTACTTTTTTTTTCTTCTGCGGTCGGTGTTGTCTGACGAAACTGAAAGTGTACAAAACTGACGAAACTGACATGATCCACAAATTAAGCAACATAGAACATATAGCACATGATCCACAAATTAAGCAACACATAGCATAGAGCACATGATCCACAAATTTAAGCAAATCGTAGAGCACATGATCCACAAATTTAATCAAATCCTAGAGCACATGACACCACAATAAGAACATCTCTAACGAGTGATGACCAACAAGTAAGCAAATCCTAGAGCAACTACATAGAAATAAAAGGGATAAAATCCTAAAGCTATCAGATTCACCTGCTTGTTCAATTGAATCATCTGCTTCAAGTTCTTGTTCATCTTCTTTATTTCCCCCTTCAGATCTGCATCCCCAACTGTCAGAGCAGCACTTTCAGAGACCAAATTCGTTGGTGCTGACGGCAGATTGAGCTCCTGGGTTGGGGCCCCATTGAATTGAATCTGCTTAATGTAGTCATCCAGCCATTCAAAATGTGTGCATTTCTTCACGATCTGAAACGAAAACATGAACCCTAAATCCCAGATCGAAAAAGAATTAAAAGCAAATAGAAAAAGAAATCAGAGAAAAATCATGAGATCTAACCTGCCCCTCTGGCTTGCTCTCGCATTTCACGAACTCGCGCCCATAGTTGCCATTCTTGACCTCCTTCGAAGTCAACCGTATCAGTGACGCGCTGCGTGGGCAGTCAGGACATCGCTCCATGGGAAGTGGACCATACTGGGTCCACGAGTGGCGGGAGGCTGAAGTGGAGCTCGACATATCGCCCAAAGTCGCCAGAGAAGAAGAAGCAGAGGAGTGGCTCCTCTCGCCGTTGGAGAAGAAGAAGCAGAGGTGGAGTGGCTCCTCTCGTCGCCGCAGAATAAGCAGCAGAAGAAAGGGGAGGCACAACCAACAAGTCTCGCGGATCGCCTCTCGCGGATCGCCCCATGATCCAACGATGCAGAGCCGTCCATGTGATCCAACGGCGCGGAGCCTGCACGCAGCTTGCCCTCGGAATTCCTTCTAGAAGACCACATCTGAGGGCTGTTGCTTGGCGCTAGGGTATGATCGGACGGCTGACGTTCAAAGCTAGGGTTAGGCGAAACCCCGCGGGGTTTAGAGGGGTTTTGAGCTGGTCAGCGGGGTTTCAAAGGCTTTGACTGAGCATAACTAATTTAAAAAAAATCATGAACATATGAAACCTTCGCCGTTCGTCGTTTTATAGGACACACTAACGGGGATGGACTAGGATAGAATCTGGGCTTAGTGTAGAAGAATAGAAAAAGGATCCTAGGCTATTGGATTGAATATGGACGGTACAGATAGGAGTGGAGGTCCTCAGGCACTTATTGTACATTTGATGAGAACCCCCCTACTCACGGTCAGAGATAAAACATGGCTTTTTGCAGTAACAGCCCTAACTTTCTCATATCTAATATGGACAACTTCAGATTTTCACAGCATTGAGGTCATTCCGTTCCTTGTAAATCCCAAGCTGTACCAGGCGATTATGTTCCTAGTAAATCCCAAGCTGGAGCACCCCAGACACAAATATACGAGTACATGTCAAGCACAAATTTTGAATACATGTCCAAATGGATCAGCATAGGTAGAAATATTTGAGTGCATGACATCCATCCTAATTTGAGTACACAAGAGACATACATATATAACTTAACATGACACGATCCTTTTCTAGTACATGAACAGAGAGCCCCGAGTATGGTCTGAAGTGGTCCCTGCTAAATAAGCATCACTACCAAAGCTTGCATTGGGTTTGTTATCTGATTGCACATCAAAGAAAAGTTATTCCCTTTTGCCTCCAGTTATAGTGCATCTTGCTCATGAGTCTTCATGTGCTGGAAAAGATGGCACCAAACAAATCATTCAGTTTTGAGCACAAGACGTGTAAGTGTACTTAAATATGCATTGACAATACATTGTAATAAGCAAGAACAAATCTGGACGCTGCGTAGCAGAAAGAAAATACTACATGCCTTCTAAGAAAGGAAAAAAAGAAACTCTAACAACAAATAAGCAAATATATATTACGGTAGCACAAATGCACATCTGCACCAGATCCAAACCAGAAACATGAGTCAAATACATGGAAGAGAAGTATTTCCTGCTCTTGTATGTAGAGACTAGAGATTCTAAAAAAGTCTTGTTCAATAATAATTTGACACAAGGAGTTCACAGCTGCTACAAGGACACATTTTTTCCCTGTGTTAGTGGTATGGTGAAGATGAATAACTCATATCACAGAATGAACAAAGTAAACCACTTCATGTTGTGCAAAACCAATTAAAGTGCATCAGACTTTGACAATTCAATTGCTCCTAGTAATACAGCAATACTTGCCACTATGAACCTGGCTTAACCAGTTTTCTGCAACATAAGTTTGAATCAATTAGCCCTTTACATAGTTAACCATCTTCTAGTATCAAAAATCTTATCAAGATGTAGTTCATCAGTGTGGTTGTAGTGATTCTACCACTGTCATTGATTTTATTTTATTTTGGCTTCAGGCTCGATCATAACCGGGCTCCAATCAGCATGTGTTCATGTAGTGCTCAAATAATATATCATAGTGTTCCGAGGAACTGTAGGTTTTCTTCTCTTGTGTTATATGGAATAAACTGTTTACTACTACCAGTGAACAAAATGGCATCGTACAACACTTGGCTGCCCATTCAAATGGGCCAAATATAATGTGTTCATGAAATCACCAAGTTAGGTCATCCTGTAAACACCCGTTTGACCCTCAGGTCAAATTTCCTTGATAAAAAGATTTTTCAGCAAACAAGTGTGAATACTTCTATTTTTCTGGAAGAAGACATTCAATTTTTTTTACTATAAAGCTTGAACAGAATGCACCGATTATATTAACAAAAGAATATGCATTCTCCAAAGCACCTATCTATGGCCTCCTCCTTTGATCTACAACCCAAACCAGTAAATGGATTTTATAAATTATCGATGCTTACAGAAAAACTATTTTTCAACGAGAAAAAGAAAAGGATCATGTATTCTTCACTTCTATTGGGCCCCTTCATCACCTTGATGACTCAAGATATTTTGCCATACAGTAGAGAGTAGGTATATGAAATAAGCCCACTAGTATATTTTCTTGCTTCACGCCCACTAGTTAGTAACCCCTCTGTAAACTTCACGCCCAAAAGTAGTGATCTAAACGATCTTATAAAAGTTTACAGAGGGAGTATGTAACAACTGAATGTTCAGTTATCGAGCCACCAGTGTATATTAACTGAAGGTCTGAACCATTGTTTGTCAAAAAAAACTGAAGGTCTGAACCATTACTAACCAATGGTTATCCATTCCTAGCAGTGCTACAAGGATCCTAGTTTCAATCTATATGGTACTCAGCATGGTTTTGCATTGTAAGTTCATAACATTATATACTCTGGCCGGTTATATAGGAATATTTCTTAATACTTAGGAGGCTGGAATGTTTTACAATTTGTGTTTTGCGTTTGTTATTTATTCCTATGTTGCAAGCAGGGTGATCAAATTCCCTATGGGATGTCTTCCTATTATAGCTTACACATGTGAGCTGTAGACCATTTTCAGAAGTGTCTAACCTGGTGATTTTTTCCCTATTATATCGATGTTTAGTTAGGCAATACAAGAGTATGCACCCAAGGATTGGTACATGAGAGCTTGCGTATACTGTTGGCTCAAAGCTGATGGATGTCAGGACTATACCACGAAAATGAGAGTGGAGAAGAAGTCAGCACAAGTCAACAAGCCTCAGAACATGCACCTGGCAGTACAGTAGAAAACTATAGGAGGGAGAAGGGGGAGGGGAGTGGGAGAAACGGAGCTGACCTTGCTGCCGAGCCTGCAAGGCGAAGGAGGCGAGGAGATCAAGAACCACCGCCTTGCCTCTAGTGAGCTATTGTTGGATCTAGGAGCACCGGGGAGGAGAAACCGTGGCAACATCACCATGGACTCGACCTCTACTAGATTGGCCTCCGGATCTAAGAATGTGCAGCTGACCGGGCGGGGCGCCTGTGGCCACCAGGGAGGAGGAGACCGTGGCCGTTGTCGACCAGGGAAGCAACGGATCTGCCGATCTGGGCAGCCGCCACCGTCGACCAGAGAGGGGGACGGGTAGCGACCGACAACGAGAGTCGTTTTGAAGCAGAAGGACCTGGAGCAAATTAGTGGGGAGCAAAGGGACATGTTAGCACAGAATTGTGTAGTTTTCAGCACAGATCCATCCACTCGAATCCGTGGCGTACATGCCTGATCCAGCGGCCCAGAATCTTTTTTCCTATTCTTCTACCCTAAGCCCAGATTCTATCCTAGTCCTCCCCACACTAACGAGGAAAAATACTAAAGTTGGTATACGATCATTTACAAAAAAAACCTAGCTAGCACGATCGAGTCAAATGAGCACCATTAATTAAAAAAATCAAAAAATATAAAACCTGCACAATGTTGTCTTGTGTGACATGTTACCAACCAAAAATCATAAACTTTGTCTATGGACATTTTCATGAAAAAACCTTCACACATATGAGCTATCACGTACAACGTTTCATAGAGATAAAGAAGAGGAGGTAGGGTTTCCCTTCGGTTTTTGAAAATAAAAAAAAATCAAAAAATCACCAAAACTTGATTTCAAAGTGAATAAGAAGGATCTGAACTTACTTTTCCATTTTCATATTATAAACATGTTTTAATGATTTTCTATTAAAGTATATTTTTTTCAAAAAAATGTAAAAATATAAAGATTAATTCAATAAATAGTGATTCTTCGAATCTACACTATATAGATTGAATATGTGTTAATGCAAAATATTTGGCTCATTTGGAGTAGGTCCAAAAAAACTTGATTACGAATGGGACTCTTTACCCTAGCTTGGGAGCTCATTTGGAGCACATTTCTCATGACTACAAGTTTTACCACGCAAAAGAGATCGGATTGATCACCTAACGTTTATAATAGTTCAGTAAACTTTGCAACTCACACCACAGGGGAATGGACTTCAAGTGTTGGTTCAAATTCAAAGTTTGCCTAAAATTCAAATTTTGCCTCAGTTTTGTATTCTACCTCAAATTTCACATCAAATTACAAATAGAATTATTACACCTTACAAGTTTTCACAGTAGTTCAAATTGACGACATAATCCTTATTACAAATCCTTAAAGTTTAAAGTTTATGACTTGCATTTAAGTTCAAATTCAAATCTTTGCCTTGCTCCTTGTGTTCCGGGATGGGTTAACCGTCTTGCTTCTGGTTTCCCTGGCTAGGATATTTTGTGCTTTTGAAAGCTTTGTCTTGTTGCTTCTGATCTTCACTTCTGGTGGTGGCGGTTTTGTTGAGCTTTGACTGACCGAGCAAGTGATGACCAGTTGACGGTCATCTGTGGGTTCACTAATCCTTAAAGGAACTTCAGACAAAATAACTTCCTCCTCTCTTATAGCTTCAAAACCTTCATAAGCCATGGTTTCAAATTCTGATCAGATGATGGTTCAACCGAAGTTTCTTCCTCTCTAGGTCTTTTCTGTCTTGTGCCTCTAATTATCCTAGAGCTGGGTCAAACAGAAATAAGCTTAGCCATCGATAAAAAAGAGAGAAAATGCAAAAAATGGAAAGATTGCACACATACCAAGCTGCTACTTCAGTTGCTTCATTCTCTAAACTTGTTGCATTCTCCTCAGCTGCTGCATTCTCCTCTAAACCTGTTGCATTCTCCTCTGCTGCTGCATTCTCCTCTAAACTTGTTGCATTCTCCTCTGCATTTGCTGCTGCCCATTGTTCCTCTTCTCCAAATGATGCATCAACTGGATTGGTACAAAGCCTAGCAATATGCCCTAGAATACCACATCTTTTGCACTTACGCTATTTTTTACACAACCCTCTTCACCAGCTCTTATCCTATTTTTCCTTGGTCTTCCTGGTGGTCTAGTCAGTACAAGAGAATAGAGTCTGAACCCTGGGTCTACTATGTTCCATTGGTCTTTTGCAAGAGTGGAGACACATTTTCAGCATAAGCCAACATATTGTGTTTCTGCAATTCTTTTACGAAGATCCATCTTTATCATGATCATCTGTCTGATCCTATCAAATGCTTGCCACAACAAAAGCCCTTTCACCGACTTGAACTTTGCATTGAAACACTCAACGAGGTTATTGGTCACATAGTCTACTTTGCAGATTTCATTGAATTTGATTCTTGACCACAACTTTCCATGATGTTCATCCATGTACTCCTTCACCAAAGGATTATGAGCATACAACACTCTCAAATGGTGCTCATGCTTCCTCAAGCTGCATGTGTATGATGATGGCCATAGATTCTCATCATAAACTTTGCCTTTGAATTTCTTTTCAAAATTCTGCGCTAGGTGTCGCATACATTCCCTATGTTTCACTCCAGGGAATACAATTTCTATTGCAGTTTCTAAACCCTTGCAAGCATCTGTGTGTATAACTAAACCTGAGGGTGTACTTATAATGTTGCGCAACTGCTGCAGAAACCAGACCCAACTCTCCTCGGACTCTACCTCCAACACACCAAATGCAACTGGGAATAGCCAGTTCTGTCCATCAACTGCAGAAGCTGCTGCTAGCTGGCCTCTCCATCTTCCATTCAAAGCAGTTGCATCGACAACCAAATAGGGCCTACAACCATTCAGAAACCCCTGCCAGCAAGCCTTGAAACAAACAAAAGCCCTCCTGAAGCACTCCTTCTCCAGTGCCTTCCCTTTTAATTTGTACTTAAATGTATGCTTGTCAATCTCTACAACACTCCCTGGACTAGCCGTCTCCACTTCAGCTTTGAAGGTCAACTGAAAACTCTCATTCCATGGACCATTAATCCTATCAAGAGCCCTTTCCTTAGCATAGAAAATCCTCATGTAAGGTATATTAATCTTGTACTTCTCAAATAGCTTCCCATGGAGTGTTGTTGCACCAATTGTTGGTGTTTCCCTCACGCAATCCAAGATTGCATCTCCCACCCACCTAGTCTTTGCAAGCTTTGATTTTTCCTTTCCCCCTCCCCCTCCAGGTGGGCAAGTGTGCCCGTGTGGGTTGCTTTTTATCTGAAACAAAATGAAAAATGATGTCAAATACAATTAAGAAACAGTACGCATGATTTGAATATAGAATGGATAAATAATATGATAAAAAGATTCAGTTGTAATACCTGAATCAATTTGCTCTTTAGCATAGTGGATGCATGCAACCTCCACCTACACCTATCATAAGGGCAGTGAACAGTGTATCTTCCTGGCTCACTCCTATCAACCTCATAAGAGTTTTCAGTGAGAATGCAATATGTAGTCACTGCATTACGATAGTCCACCATCGATTCGAATACAGTTCCTGGAGTAAGCTCAGGATTCTCCCTGTTCCACTCAATTGTTGGCATGTCCTCACCATCATATTCTTGTAAAACTAAGGAGTCGATGTTCTCCTCCCTCTCTTCATCATCAGTGTCATCAAATCTAGCACGGCTGCCAGGCTCCTCTGGATATTCATCTTCCACTGCCTGTTGACTGACTCTATTTACCGGTTCAGGGAATAGAATCTCATCCTCATCATCATGTCGAGGCACTTCCTCATCAGGCTCTGCATCTACTTCTACATCAGGTGCAGAAGGGAGAGGAGAAGTGGCAGAATTAGCGGCAGCCGACATGTTGTGGCTTTCATAACCACTAGGTTTACTTGGTCTCGACCTACAAGGAGTGCGAGGACGCTCACTATTAGCATAGACAGATGATGTCTGAACACCCTTCCCCTTCGGGATACGTTGTTTGCGTGCTTAAAGCACACCGATATGGATTTTACTGAAACAACTGTCAACATTCAAACTAATTAAATAGCAATCCCAGATGCTCATCACAAGTTAATGGGACAAATCTCTGCTCGATACTGTCGAAATATCTCAGTTCAACAGCATCGGCAGGGCTCCACGGATACTCACAACAGAGTGCCTCATGGAAATCTGTGAACGAAACGCTGGTTTCTACCACTTTAGGATAGAAAAATCCAGAAATCAGACATGGTTTAGTTCCACGCAGCTTGCTAGTTTCCATTCTAACCGCCAGCCGAAAAGCAATGTGACTAATGAGTTAGTTTCGGGATGATGCATTACGGAACGAGTAAAGAGACTTGTCGGTAACGAGATTGAACTAGGTATGATGATACCGACGATCGAATCTCGGGCAAGTAACATACCGATGACAAAGGGAACAACGTATGTTGTTATGCGGTTTGACCGATAAAGATCTTCATAGAATATGTAGGAGCCAATATGAGCATCTAGGTTCCACTATTGGTTATTGACCGGAGATGTGTCTCGGTCATGTCTACATAGTTCTCGAACCCGTAGGGTCCGCACGCTTAACGTTCGATGACGATTCATATTATGAGTTATGTGATTTGATGTACCGAAGGTTGGTAGGAGTCCCAGATGAGGTCACGGACATGACGAGGAGTCTCGAAATGGTCAAGACATAAAGATTGATATATTGTACCATGTTATTCGGACACCGGAAGTGTTCCGGATAGTTTCGGATAAAACCGGAGTGCCGGGGTTACCGGAACCCCCCGGGGAAGTAATGGGCCTTAGGGGAGAGAGAGGGCAGCAACCAGGAGGTGGCGCCCCGAGTCCGAATAGGACTAGGGGAGGGGGCGCGGCCCCTCTTTCCCTCTCCCTCTCCCTCTCCTTCGTTCTCCCCCTTCCACCAAGTGGAATCCTACTAGGACTTGGAGTCCTAGTAGGACTCCTATCCTTGGGGCACGCTTCTAGGGGCCGGCCGGCCTCCTCCCTCCCTCCTTTATATACGGGTGGGGGGGCACCCCATAGACAACCAAGTCTTCTCTTAGCCGTGTGCGGTGCCCCCCTCCACAGTTACACACCTCAGTCATATCATCGTAGTGCTTAGGCGAAGCCCTGCGCCGGTAACTTCATCATCACCGTCGCCACGCCGTAGTGCTGACGGAACTCTCCCTCGTCCTCAACGGGATCAAGAGCTCAAGGGACGTCATCGAGCGAACGTGTGCTGAACGCGGAGGTGCCGTACGTTCGGTGCTTGGATCGGTTGGATCGTGAAGAGTTCGACTACATCAACCGCGTTACTAAACGCTTCCGCTTTCGGTCTACGAGGGTACGTGGAGACACTCTCCCCTCTCATTGCTATGCATCTCCTAGATAGATCTTGCGTGATCGTAGGGTTTTTTTTGAAATTACTGCGTTCCCCAAGAGTGGCATCCGAGCTAGGTTTATGCGTAGATGTTATATGCATGAGTAGAACACAAAGAGTTGTGGGCGATAATAGTCATACTG
This sequence comes from Triticum aestivum, assembly GCF_018294505.1. NCBI lineage: Eukaryota > Viridiplantae > Streptophyta > Magnoliopsida > Poales > Poaceae > Triticum > Triticum aestivum. The sequence goes on along the minus strand of NC_057802.1, from coordinate 329,161,729 downwards.
CTTACCAGCATGTCATACTTTGATTCAGTGGTATTGTTGGATGAAGCGGCCCAGACTGACATTACATGACCGCGTTCATGAGACTGGTTCTACTGCCGTGCTTCACACACAGGTGGCTAGTGGGTGTCTGTTTCTCAAGCTTTAGTTGAATCGAGTGTGACTACGCCCGGTCCTTGTTGAAGGTTAAAACAGCACACTTGACGAAAAATCATTGTGGTTTTGATGCGTAGGTAAGAACGGTTCTTGCTAAGCCCGTAGCAGCCACGTAAAACTTGCAACAACAAAGTAGAGGACGTCTAACTTGTTTTTGCTGGGCTTGCTGTGATGTGATGTGGTCAAGACGTGATGATATATAAATTGTTGTATGAGATGATCATGTTTTGTAACAGTTATCGGCAACTGGCAGGAGCCATATGGTTGTCACTTTATTGTATTATATGCAATCGCCATGTAATTGCTTTACTTTATCACTAAGCGGTAGCGATAGTCGTAGAAGCAATAGTTGGCGAGACAACAACGATGCTTCGATGGAGATCAAGGTGTCAAGCCGGTGACGATGGTGATCATGACGGTGCTTTGGAGATGGAGATCAAAGGCACAAGATGATGATGGCCATATCATATCACTTATATTGATTGCATGTGATGTTTATCCTTTATGCATCTTATTTTGCTTAGTACGGTGGTAGCATTATAAGATAATCTCTCACTAAATTTCAAGGTATAAGTGTTCTCCCTGAGTATGCACCGTTGCGACAGTTCGTCGTGCCGAGACACCACGGGATGATCGGGTGTGATAAGCTCTACGTTCACATACAACGGGTGCAAGCCAGTTTTGCACATGCAAAATACTCGGGTTAAACTTGACGAGCATATGCAGATATGGCCTCAGAACACTGAGACCGAAAGGTCGAGCGTGAATCGTATAGTAGATATGATCAACATAGTTCACCATTGAAAACTACTCCATCTCACGTGATGATCGGACATGGTTTAGTTGATATGGATCACGTAATCACTTAGATGATTAGAGGGATGTCTATCTAAGTGGGAGTTCTTAAGTAATATGATTAATTGAACTTTAATTTATCATGAACTTAGTACCTGATAGTATTTTGCATGTCTATGTTATTGTAGATAAATGGCCCGTGCTACTGTTCCGTTGAATTTTAATGCGTTCCTAGAGAAAGCTAAGTTGAAAGATGATGGTAGCAACTACACGGACCGGGTCCATAACTTAAGGATTATCCTCATTGCTGCAGAGAAGAATTACATCCTGGAAGCACCGCTAGGTTCAAGACCCACTGCAGGAGCAACGCCGGACGTTGTGAACGCCTGGCAGAGCAAAGCTGATGACTACTCGAAAGTTCATTGTGCCATGCTTTACGGCTTAGAACCGGGACTTCAACCACGTTTTGAACGTCATGGAGCATATGGGATGTTCCAGGAGTTGAAGTTAATATTTCAAGCAAATGCCCGGATTGAGAGATATGTAGTCTCCAATAAGTTCTACAGCTGCAAAATGGAGGAGAATAGTTCTGTCAGTGAACATATACTCAGAATGTCTGGGTACCACAATCACTTGACTCAGCTGGGAGTTAATCTTCCGGTTGATAGTGTCATTGACAGAGTTCTTCAATCACTGCCACCAAGCTACAAAAGCTTCGTGATGAACTATAATATGCAAGGGATGGATAAGACAATTCCCGAGCTCTTCGCGATGTTAAAGGCTGCGGAGGTAGAAATCAAGAAGGAGCATCAAGTGTTGATGGTCAACAAGACCACTAGTTTCAAGAAAAAGGGCAAAGGGAAGAAGGGGAACTTCAAGAAGAACGACAAGCAAGTTGCTGCTCAAGTGAAGAAGCCCAAGTCTGGACCTAAGCCTGAGACTAATTGCTTCTACTGCAAAGGGACTGGTCACTGGAAGCGGAACTGCACCAAGTATTTGGCGGATAAGAAGGATGGCAAAGTGAAAGGTATATTTGATATACATGTTATTGATGTGTACCTTACTAATGCTAGTAGTAGCGCCTGGGTATTTGATACTGGTTCTGTTGCTCATATTTGCAACTCGAAACAGGGGCTACGGATTAAGCAAAGATTGGCTAAGGATGAGGTGACGATGCACGTGGGAAATGGTTCCAAATTCGATGTGATTGCCGTCGGCACGCTACCTCTACATCTACCTTCGGGATTAGTTTTAGACCTGAATAATTGTTATTTGGTGCCAGCGTTAAGCATGAACATTATATCTGGATCTTGTTTGATGCGAGACGGTTATTCATTTAAATCAGAGAATAATGGTTCTTCTATTTATATGAGTAATATCTTTTATGGTCATGCACCCTTGATGAGTGGTCTATTTTTATTGAATCTCAATAGTAGCGATATACATATTCATAGTATTGAAGCCAAAAGATATAAGTTTAATAATGATAGTGGAACTTATTTGTGGCACTGCCGTTTAGGTCATATTGGTGTACAGCACATGAAGAAACTCCATGCTGATGGGCTTTTGTAGCGACCCGACCTCAGACGGTCAAGCCTCTGTGTATCTGTGCCATCCCTGGATCAGTATGCTGGCACACACAGTACATCAATGTATATATCAAAGTGCAATCACATGTATAAATAACATAAAACTGATATATACCTTATAAGTCTCAGCAGAAACAAACAATCGGGTGTGGAGTCCCATCAACGCCATCGGCAAGTTGAGTGTAGACCGTAACCCTACAACAAAACTCACTCGTCGTAGAAATAATCCTGCAACATGATACGTTGCAGCCGTGTAGGTCAGTACATTGAATGTACCGGCAAGATCATTGTAGGAAAAACAGATGATAAAACTATACTATAGGCAATATGACTTTGTGGCTCTGGGTCTGAGGTTTTTGCGTAAAAGCTGATTTTATTTTCCCTACAACAAAGTAATATCAGGAGTCTGTACTACAGAGTTTTCTATCATGACATGGTTCCGCCAACCGATGTCTCATAGCCCCAAATCATCATAAGTTGCCCACAATTATATTATCAGTCCGGTGTTGAGAGTTCCGAGATAGATCCAAGTCCAGAGGCTCAAGTTGTCCGTAACCGGGGACACGGCTAATCGATTAGGTTTTAACCCTCTGCAGAGGTTTGTACACTTTACCCACAAGATTCGATCCCTCTTTTTTGTGTTCTCGCACTTCAGGGTGTTTGAGAACAAGATGATCGAAACATGGTCTTCCGAAGAGTTCCTCCGACCACTGTCCGGTGCTCATCCAATCCTACCGTAGTTCTACATCTGCTAGCACCGTCCCAGCCAGAGTCACCACTAAGGTCAACCAAGCCAGAGCCCATAGTGACTTGCGGTTGCACAGGTAAGCTTCCGGGCATGAAGTATTCTTCCGTCTCTTTGAGTCTGGGTGAAGCTTTCCGCAAGATGTCATGGCGCTTCTCCATGCATCCCGGCCATCCACTGGTTTCTCCAGGGTGCCCGTCAACCATCCTTCACCCATTAGTGTGTATTGAATTCTTGTCTCGAGTCTCGAAATCTTGAGGTCTTGGAGTCTTGAAGATGTAGTCCTTGCCGATGCCATCATGAAGTTGTCGCCATTGACGTAGAGTCCTCCTTCTTCACACCACTCTCGTGCACTCATACCAAACCCCGTCTACTATAGGGTAGCATTAAAACTATATAACGTCCCGGGCTTGATAACAGGGAGATGAGTTCCTACCTCATGCATTCAACTCAACTACAAGAAATCAATATCACTACTGGAGGGGTTATTGAAAGGGTGCTACTACGTGCAATTAAAACATAGGTATGAAAAACATGGTCAAAGTGAACTTGCCTGGTATTACTTGATGAAGATAACAACGCTCTCAGAAATAACTTGATAGGACTACGCAACTCTCCGATGAAATCTATAATGAGAAACATGACATTCACATAAGAAAGAATTCTAGCAAGCAAATCTAACAATAAAAAAAACTCAATAAGAAAACCCAATACAAAACAAATAACACATCGAAAGAACTAATAGGGGAAAACTATAAAGAACCTACTAGGAAAACCTTTTGCCTTAACTACAAAAATAGTTTTGTCCTAAGTAAAACTTAACAAAGAAAATACTAAATTAATAATTTTAACAAAAAATAAAATTTAAATCAACTAAATTAACAGAAAGCATTTTTCATAAACTTTTATTTGCAAAAAGAAACAAATAAAAAGCTTTTAAGAAACACTAACTATGACCTAAACAAGTTTTCATACAAAACTAAATAAATTTTTTAAAATAAAAAAAATAAAATTTTATTTGGTTGACTAACAGAAACAAAACTAAATTTGTCAAAAGTGACAAAAATAAATAATTTAAAACTAATAAAAACAATAAAGAAAAGACTAAAACAAAACTATAACTAAAACAGTACTGTTTTGCTAAAAACTTAATTTAAAATAAAATAAAATAATAATAATTATATGCTGCTGGATAGACAAAACCATAATAAAACAGTAGCAAAAAGAATCAATCAAAAATACTTTGTAAAACTCAAAATATGACCAAATTAGTGATTTGAACAAATTTCATCAAACTCAAGTTTAAACTACCCAAATCTGAAAACTAAGTACGCAAACAGAAACTTCAACAAATTTGTGACACAATGCAAAAGGAATCACTCAATTTGGATCTAAAACATAAAAGATATAAGCAATCTAAATTCTGAACTATTCTGTTTTTAAAACATAAACGAAAATAAAATAAAATAAACAAAACGGGCAGGTGCTACGCGTCCGGCTGCCACTGGGCCTAGGGGTTGTGCGTTCTGTAAGTAAACGGCGCTCGGCCAGAATATAACTAAATCGCTATCGGTGTACAAATAAAAGAAACCGGCTATCCGGTCCGATCTAAACTGGAAACAAAAACCGACTAAATAAAAAAAACTAACTGTTCGTTCTAATCTAATCTATGCCGTTGCTTACAGATCGGACGGAGGGGAATGGCTCACCGCGGTGGGGCGAGCTCCGGCGACGGTGGAGGCTCGGGGACGACGCAGGCGAGGCCTCGACGGCGGGGAAGAAGCCCAGGCGATGCGGAAGACAACGGCAATGATGATGGTGGTGACGGCGAGGCTCGGGGATGACAGAGTCGAGCAGGGCGAGGTGGCGGAGTTCCGGTGAGCTACGGGAGATGATGGCGATGGCGCTCCGGTGGTCGAGGGAGTCGGAAGAGGACACGGGGAGGTGCGGGCTGGCGAGAGGGTTGTGGTGGTGATCTAAGGTGGCGGCTAGGAGGTCGGGGTCGAGTGTTGCGGCGGCAATGGCGTGGCGGCGGAGCTCGGGCTCCGGCGAGGCAGTACGGGCGAGGGAGAGGAGTTCGGGGCGGCTTTAGGGCGGAAACGGACGAGGAGGAGGGGTATATATAGGGGGAGGGGTTCTTGGAGGAGGGGGCGAATCGGGAGATCACGATCCCGAGAAGTTCGGGATTCCGGCGGCGGCGATGCCCTGCGTGGCTTGCGGGAGGAGGAAGAAACAGCAAGCGGGGCGATCGGGCAGTGGGGTCCATTCGTCAGCGGCAGCGGGAGGTGAGCGACCGAGGAGAAACGCCTTCGGGCGCGAGAGGTGTGGAGGTGGGCCGACTGGCGCTGTTCGGGCTATGGTCTCGCCTGGCCTGCTGGGTGGGCCGGTTGGCCTGCCTGGTGGACGCAGCTTTGTTTCTTTTTTATAAAAAAACAACGACAAAAGAAACAAAACAAATAAAAACACATTTTTATATAGGCATATAATATATCAAAATTTTCAGAAACATAATTCCCACAGCATGAACTATTTATCAAGTTCAAACAAAATTTCAAACCAAATCAAAAAAAATTCAAACAGCACTGCTATTGCAATAAAAATCAATTTTAAAATACCAAAATGATTTCAAATTTATTTTCTCCTAAATTTACATTGAAGGTAATCATTTTACCCTGGTTTCCATTTATTTATTCTTAGGATAAAAATAATTTGAATAAAATCCAAATAATTCCAAATTGAAAGGGAGTTTCAAAATACTTCCAAATGACTTTCAATTTGATTCTTTGTAACTTCCAACTCATATTTCATATAATTGAAGAAGTCATTTTATCTTCTCTCGTGAAAATCATTGAGTTCCATAAAGTTTCCGAATTTGAAATATTTCCAAATGGAATTTAAATCTTTTCAAAACCTTTTTTCATTTATTTAAATGGAAGAAGTCATATCATCTTTACTCTAGGGTTTTTGTGATGAAATGAATTTGAATTCATGGAGATCATAAATGCAAGGTGAAAGTTTGGGAAAGCCATTTCATTCCCTCTCATTCAACTTTCAGAAAAGTTTCAAATTTCACTCAATTTCACATAATCAGTCACACAACAATCAAACAAACAAGCATAGATATTTATTTAATATAACATTCCAAAATTTAGAATTTTGGGATGTTACAAACCTACCACACTTAAAATGAATCTCGTCCTCGAGATTCGAAGAGGCTAGCAAGAAAGGTTGGGGTTTGGGGGTCTTCTAGCAAATCCATTGACCGGAGAGGTCTGGAGTGCTACCACACTTAAAAAGCAAGGCTATGGTTCCGACAAAATTCATGTACTCTTCCTTTGGGTTGACAATGTCGGTCTTCTCATATCTTGTGAGTAACTCCGATACTAAGATTCTTCCGGCAGGGGTACAACCTTTTCCTCAATTTCTCGTGTCCTTCCATCATGGTAAGGTTCTTTCGAGGCTGAGTCTTCATATCTGACAGGTCTGTCGCTAATACTAAACGACTATCGAAACCTCCTGGTGGTCAACAATTTATGGTTTCTCCTGCAAGAAAATGGTCGGGGTTGAAATCTCACCGTATGTCCTACGGTTGGCAACAGTTGCCTGTGCAGGGTTTCATCGTCGTACCATTATGTGGTTTAAACAAGGTTTGATATCATCGTCTCTCTACGATGGGTAAGTCACTCAGATTTACCATTCCAAATAACAAGAGCGAATGATACGAGTAAGTCGGTATGGTGATCAATCCATTCTGCACCCAAATCATTACCTTGTATAAGGTTTAGCGAATCTCGCATTTCTAACACTCGGTCATTCTCACAAGCATTGCATAATTTTTCTTGTCCACGAACTGGGTTCGGGTAATTCCATTATTTCTGCAACCTGAACAAAACATCTATCGTTCTTCACAACTCTCGGGTTTTTGCGTAATCCCCTATGAAACGTCTGCTGATCAAATCATAGCTTCTTCCAATATTTCTTCTTCGAGTGAGTTCTTGATTCTTATTAATTCCTAGCCCCGTGGGTTGTGGTCCCACTTCAATTCTTGCATAGCTTTAACTCATCATTGGAGTTGCAATTGTTCCATATTCCTACATTACACCTCCGTTAAGTCCAATGTTACTTCATTCCTTCATACTCTTGATGTAATCAATATATCGCAATAAAACTCATACTCATTGTTTTCCAAACTCCACTCTGCGGAATAAATTTTCCTTTCCATACTTCAGGTGTTCTCACAGGGCACTACCACCCTTAAAATGCACAAGTTCTTCCATGGACCATATTTCTCATATCCTCGAAAATGGTCAAAATCTTTGTTCATAGGGTAACAACTCATAAAATTTAACGTATGAAATCATGACACATTAACTTTAATGACTTCATGAATTCATTACAATATCTGAGCACCCATTACATGAATCTTCCCATTGTACTCATGGAAATAAATTTGCTTCCTACTACACTTATTACCCATATCAAAATCTCAACTACTCAGCTCCAGTCTTCATCTGATCTGAACATTCCCTAGCCAAATGTCCCAGTTCCTTGCAGCGAAAACAAATGACTTCCGACATGTCTCGGGGCTTCTTTGTGATTATGTAGGATCCTTGGATTCTAGGCTTCTTTTCTGGACATTTATTAGCGTAATGACCTAAATCCTTGCACCTGTAACAAGTGATATGACTCAGGTCCTTCTCTGCAGAAATTGGGTTGTTCTGGGGATGCCTTCGTTTTCTCTTCCTGGATTTCTCCATAATGATCAGAGCTTCTATTTCCTGAGGGTCAAACTTGACTTCTGCTATCGGGAAGTCTCCGAGATACTCTTGGCTTTCCTTCTTGCAATACTCTGAAAAATGTCCTTCTTCTCCACATGAATAGCAGGCTTGGGCGAAAAATTTGTTTAGGCCTTCACCATCAGGGTCTTCAATAACTTCCTTCATCGCAGGTTCTTCTGAATTTTCCCTGAGGGCTTCTTTCATGGCTTCCTTCCGCTGGTTGGTAATTTCTTATATCTTGGGGTAAATCTGACATTGAGCAGGGTAGTGCGTAGTTCCTTCACACAGGAAACAAGTAACCTGCCCAGTCAAGCATTCTTCAGCTGGGTGATTTCCTTCACAATGAGGGCATCCATCCTTGTGTTCTTCATTGGTGTGTCCTATTTCTCCACAAATCTTGCAAGCACAAGGTTTCTTCATCAGGTTATCCCAGTGTTTCCGTATGAGACGTGATCTCAACAGAGTCTTCTTGAATTCCTCCCAAGTTCTTGCTCCGTTACATCCTTGGATGGCATGATGCATTTTCCACCATGTTGCAGCACTTCCTATAAAGTACCGAAGAGCATATTGAACCTCATACTTCCTTGCAATCAAATTTTTCCTGAAGTGATCCTCCATGTTTTGAATCCATAGCTCTGCCTCCAACTGATTCGTCGGTCCAGAGAATACCAGTCCATCTTCCTTCCTCATCTATTGGGTCCAAGGGCTTTGGGGTGAAATAAGAGAGATAGAGATAGATACACACAACACAAACAATAATTTTGAAGAAACGAGTTTTGTTTTGTGACTGTCGGAAAAACATCAAACAAAGGACAGCTCACAAACCGTTGCATCTAATGTAAGTATATAACATGGGTTTGGTCTTCTAAAGGTCAAATAAACCTTCAGAGTCTTTAAATTCTTCAAGTCTTCGGAGTCTTCAACTATTGTAGCTTCAATTCTTCTAATGCATGGTGAAATCCTCTTTACTCTGAAGTGGCCATCAATTGTCCGATATCTTGTACTTCTTGGAGTGACTTCAGTTGATCCTCCGTGTGGTCAAAAGGGAAAGGGTATACTCCGGCTATTGGAGGTAAGAGGGACTACTTGATAAAATCAGAAAGGATGAGAAGTAAGAGTCTTTTTGAAAATAAAGTTTTACAACAATCCTATCCTAGGGACTCTTCGATTTCTAGGGTCACATCCTACATTCAACATGTGCTCTGATACCATATCTGTAGCGACCCGACCTCAGACGGTCAAGCCTCTGTGTATCTGTGCCATCCCTGGATCAGTATGCTGACACACACAGTACATCAATGTACATATCAAAGTGCAATCACATATATAAATAACGTAAAACTGATATATAGCTTATAAGTCTCAGCGGAAACAAACAATCGGGTGTGGAGTCCCATCAACGCCATCGGCAAGTTGAGTGTAGACCGTAACCCTACAACGAAACTCACTCGTCGTAGAAATAATCCTGCAACATGATACGTTGCAGCCGTGTAGGTCAGTACATTGAATGTACCAGCAAGATCATTGTAAGAAAAACAGATGATAAAACTATACTATATGCAATATGACTTTGTGGCTCTGGGTCTGAGGTTTTTGCGTAAAAGCTAATTTTATTTTCCCTACAACAAAGGAATACCAGGAGTCTGTACTATGGAGTTTTCTATCATGACATGGTTCCGCCAACCGATGTCTCATAGCCCCAAATCATCATAAGTTGCCCACAATTATATTATCAGTCCGGTGTTGAGAGTTCCGAGATAGATCCAAGTCCAGAGGCTCAAGTTGTCCGTAACCGGGGACACGGCTAATCGATTAGGTTTTAACCCTCTGCAGAGGTTTGTACACTTTACCCGCAAGATTCGATCCCTCTTTTTTGTGTTCTCGCACTTCAGGGTGTTTGAGAACAAGATGACCGAAACATGGTCTTCCGAAGAGTTCCTCCGACCACTGTCCGGTGCTCATCCAATCCTACCGTAGTTCTACATCTGCTAGCACCGTCCCAGCTAGAGTCACCACTAAGGTCAACCAAGCCAGAGCCCATAGTGACTTGCGGTTGCACAGGTAAGCTTCCGGGCATGAAGTATTCTTCCGTCTCTTTGAGTCTGGGTGAAGCTTTCCGCAAGATGTCATGGCGCTTCTCCATGCATCCCGGCCATCCACTGGTTTCTCCAGGGTGCCCGTCAACCGTCCTTCACCCAGTAGTGTGTATTGAATTCTTGTCTCGAGTCTCGAAATCTTGAGGTCTTGGAGTCTTGAAGATGCGGTCCTTGCCGATGCCATCATGAAGTTTTCGCCATTGACGTAGAGTCCTCCTTCTTCACACCACTCCCGTGCACTCATACCAAACCCCGTCTACTATAGCGTAGCATTAAAACTATATAACGTCCCGAGCTTGATAACAGGGAGATGAGTTCCTACCTCATGCATTCTACTCAACTACAAGAAATCAATATCACTACTGGAGGGGTTATTGAAAGGGTGCTACTACATGCAAATAAAACATAGGTATGAAAAACATGGTCAAAGTGAACTTGCCTGGTATTACTTGATGAAGATAACAACGCTCTCAGAAATAACTTGATAGGACTACGCAACTCTCCGATGAAATCTATAATAAGAAACATGACATTCACATAAGAAAGAATTCTAGCAAGCAAATCTAACAATAAAAAAAACTCAATAACAAAACCCAATACGAAACAAATAACACATCGAAAGAACTAATAGGGGAAAGCTATAAAGAACCTACTAGGAAAACCTTTTGCCTTAACTACAAAAATAGTTTTGTCCTAAGTAAAACTTAACAAAGAAAATACTAAATTAATAATTTTAACAAAAAATAAAATTTAAATCAACTAAATTAACAGAAAGCATTTTTCATAAACTTTTATTTGCAAAAAGAAACAAATAAAAAGCTTTTAAGAAACACTAACTATGACCTAAACAAGTTTTCATACAAAACTAAATAAATTTTTTAAAATAAAAAAATAAAATTTTATTTGGTTGACTAACAGAAACAAAACTAAATTTGTCAAAAGTGACAAAAATAAATAATTTAAAACTAATAAAAACAATAAAGAAAAGACTAAAACAAAACTATAACTAAAACAGTACTGTTTTGCCCAAAACTTAATTTAAAATAAACTAAGATAATAATAATTATATGCTGCTGGATGGACAAAACCATAATAAAACAGTAGCAAAAAGAATCAATCAAAAATACTTTGTAAAACTCAAAATATGACCAAATTAGTGATTTGAACAAATTTCATCAAACTCAAGTTTAAACTACTCAAATCTGAAAACTAAGTACGCAAACAGAAACTTCAACAAATTTGTGACACAATGCAAAAGGAATCACTCAATTTGGATCTAAAACATAAAAGATATAAGCAATCTAAAATCTGAACTATTCTGTTTTTAAAACAGAAACGAAAATGAAATAAAATAAACAAAACGGGCAGGTGCTACGCGTCCGGCTGCCACTGGGCCTAGGGGTTGTGCGTTTTGTAACTAAATGGCGCTCGGCCAGAATATAACTAAATCGCTATCGGTGTACAAATAAAAGAAACTGGCTATCCGGTCCGATCTAAACCGGAAACAAAAACCGACTAAATAAAAAAACTAACTTTTCGTTCTAATCTAATCTATGTCGTTGCTTACAGATCGGACGGAGGGGAATGGCTCACCGCGGTGGGGCGAGCTCCGGCGAAGTCGTCGGCGGCGGTGGAGGCTCGGGGATGACGCAGGCGAGGCCTCGACGACGGGGAAGAAGCCCAGGCGATGCGGAAGACAACGACGATGACGATGGTGGTGACGGCGAGGCTCGGGGATGACGGAGTCGAGCAGGGCGAGGTGGCGGAGTTTCGGTGTTCCGGTGAGCTACGGGAGATGATGGCGACGGCGCTCCGGTGGTCGAGGGAGTCGGGAGAGGACACGGGGAGGTGCGGGCTGGCGAGAGGGTTGTGGTGGTGATCTAAGGTGGCGGCTAGGAGGTCGGGGTCGAGTGTTGCGGCGGCAATGGCGTGGCGGCGGATCTCGGGCTCCGGCGAGGCAGTACGGGCGAGGGAGAGGAGTTCGGGGCGGCTTTAGGGCGGAAACGGACGAGGAGGAGGGGTATATATAGGGGGAGGGGTTCTTGGAGGAGGGGGCGAATCGGGAGATCGCGATCCCGAGAAGTTCGGGATTCCGGCGGCGGCGATGCCCTGCGTGGCTTGCGGGAGGAGGAAGAAACTGCGGGCGGGGCGATCGGGCAGTGCGGTCCATGCGTCAACGGCAGCAGGAGGCGAGCGAGGGGTCGGGCGACCGAGGAGAAACGCCTTCGGGTGCGAGAGGTGTGGAGGTGGGCCGGCTGGCGCTGTTCGGGCTATGGTCTCGCCTGGCCTGCCGTGTGGGCCGGTTGGCCTGCCTGGTGGACGCAGCTTTGTTTTTTTATAAAAAAACGACAAAAGAAACAAAACAAATAAGAACACATTTTTATATAGGCATATAATATATCAAAATTTTCAGAAACATAATTCCTACAGCATGAATTATTTATCAAGTTCAAACAAAATTTCAAACAAAATCAAAAAATTCAAATAGCACTGCTATTGCAATAAAACTCAATAAAAATCATTTTTAAAATACCAAAATGATTTCAAATTTATTTTCTCCTAAATTTACGTTGTAGGTAATCATTTTACCCTGGTTTCCATTTATTTATTTTTAGGAGAAAAATAATTTGAATAAAATCCAAATAATTCCAAATTGAAAGGGAGTTTCAAAATACTTCCAAATGACTTTCAATTTGATTCTTTGTAACTTCCAACTCATATTTCATATAATTGAAGAAGTCATTTTATCTTCTCTCGTGAAAATCATTGAGTTCCATAAAGTTTCCGAATTTGAAATATTTCCAATTGGAATTCAAATCTTTTCAAAACCTTTTTTCATTTATTTAAATGGAAGAAGTCATATCATCTTCGCTCTAGGGTTTTTGTGATGAAATGAATTTGAATTCATGGAGATCATAAATGCAAGGTGAAAGTTTGGGAAAGTCATTTCATTCCCTCTCATTCAACTTTCAGAAAAGTTTCAAATTTCACTCAATTTCACACAATCAGTCACACAACAATCAAACAAACAAGCATAAATATTTATTTAATATAACATTCCAAAATTTAGAATTTTGGGATGTTACAGCTTTTGGAATCACTTGATGCTTGCGAACCATGCCTCATGGGCAAGATGACTAAGACTCCGTTCTCCGGAACAATAGAGCGAGCAACAGACTTGTTGGAAATAATACATAGTGATGTATGCGGTCTGATGAGTGTTGAGGCTCGCGGCGGGTATCGTTATTTTTTGAACTTCACAGATGATTTAAGCAGATATGGGTATATCTACTTAATGAAACACAAGTCTGAAACATTTGAAAAGTTCGAAGAATTTAAGAGTGAAGTGGAAAATCATCCTAACAAGAAAATAAAGTTTCTACGATCTGATCGTCGAGGTGAATATTTGAGTTACGAGTTTGGTTTTCATTTGAAACAATGTGGAATAGTTTCACAACTCACGCCACCCGGAACACCACAGCGTAATGGTGTGTCCGAATGTCGTAACCGCACTTTATTAGATATGGTGCGATCTATGATGTCTCTTACTGATTTACCGCTATCGTTTTGGGGTTATGCTATAGAGACGGCTGCATTCACGTTAAATAGGGCACCATCTAAATCCGTTGACACGATGCTATATGAACTGTGGTTTGGCAAGAAACCCAAGTTGTCGTTTCTTAAAGTTTGGGGCTGCGATGCTTATGTGAAAAAGCTTCAACCTGATAAGCTCGAACCCAAATCAGAGAAATGTGTCTTCATAGGATACCCAAAGGAGACTGTTGGGTACACCTTCTATCACAGATCCAAAGGCAAGATATTCTTTGTTAAGAATGGATCCTTTCTAGAGTAGGAGTTTCTCTCGAAAGAAGTGAGTGGGGGGAAAGTAGAACTTGATGAGGTAATTGTACCTACTCGCTTATTTGAAAGTAGTTCATCACAGAAATCAGTTCTAGTGATTCCTACACCAATTAGTGAGGAAGCTAATGATGATGATCATGAAGCTTCCTATCAAGTTACTACCAAACCTCGTAGGTTGACCAGAGTAAGAACTGCACCAGAGTGGTACGGTAATCCTGTTTTGGACGTCATGTTACTTGACCATGACGAACCTATGAACTATGAGGAAGCGATGATGAGCCCAGATTCTGACAGATGGCTTAAGGCCATGAAATCTGAGATAGAATCCATGTATGAGAACAAAGTGTGGACTTTGGTGGACATGCCCGATGATCGACAAGCCATTGAGAATAAATGGATCTTCAAGAGGATGGAGGGCGCTGATAGTCGTGTTACTTGTTGGGAACGTAGTAATTTCAAAAAAAATCCTACGCACACGCAAGATGATGGTGATGCATAGCAACGAGAGGGGAGAGTGTTGTCCACATACCCTCGTAGACCGTAAGCGGAAGCGTTATGACAACACGGTTCATGTAGTCGCACGTCTTCACGATCGACCGATCCTAGTACCAAAAGTACGACACCTCCGTGATCTGCACACGTCCGGCTCGGTGACGTCCCACGAACTCACGATCCAGCAGAGTGTCGAGGGAGAGCTTCGTCAGCACGATGGCGTGATGACGGTGATGATGAAGCTACCGGCGCAGGGCTTCGCCTAAGCACTGTAACGATATGACCGAGGTGGATTATGGTGGAGGGGGGCACCGCACACGGCTAAGAGATCAATGATCAACTTGTGTTCTAGGGTGCCCCCCTGCCCCCGTATATAAAGGAGCAAGGGGGGAGGCCGGCGGCCCTTGGGGCGTGCCAAGGAGGGGAGGAGTCCTCCTCCTAGTAGGAGTAGGACTCCCCCTTTCCTAGTCCAACTAGGAGGAGGAAGGGGGAAGGAAGGAGAGGGAGAGAGGGAGGGAAAGAGGGGCGCCCCCCCTCCTTGTCCAATTCGGACTCCCAAGGGGGCGGGGGGTGCCGCCAGCCCTATGGCCCCTCCTCTCTCTCTCACAAGTCCCATGTTGGCCCATTAGTTCCCCCGGGGGTTCCGATAACCCCCGGCACTCCGATAATTATCCGGTGACCGCCGGAACTCATCTGGTGTCCGAAAATAGTCATCCAATATATCAATCTTTATGTCTCAACCATTTCGAGACTCCTTGTCATGTCCGTGATTACATCCGGGACTCCGAACTACCTTCGGTACATCAAAACACATAAACTCATAATATCAATCGTCACCGAACGTTAAGCGTGCGGACCCTACGGGTTCGAGAACTATGTAGACATGACAGAGACTCATCTCCGGTCAATAACCAATAGCGGAACCTGATGCTCGTATTGGTTCCTACATATTCTATGAAGATCTTTATCGGTCATACCGCATAACAACATACGTTGTTCCCTTTGTCATCGGTATGTTACTTGCCCGAGATTCGATCGTTGGTATCTCAATACCTAGTTCAATCTCATTACCAACATGTCTCTTTACTCGTTCCATAATGCATCATCCCACAACTAACTCATTAGTCACATTGCTTGCAAGGCTTATAGTGATGTGCATTACCGAGAGGGCCCAGAGATACCTCTCCGACAATCGGAGTGACAAATCCTAATCTCGATCTATGCCAACTCAACAAGTACCATCGGAGACACCCGTAGAGCACCTTTATAATCATCCAGTTACGTTGTGACGTTTGGTAGCACACAAAGTGTTCCTCCGGTATTCGGGAGTTGCATAATCTCATAGTCATAGGAACATGTATAAGTCATGAAGAAAGCAATAGCAACATACTAAACGATCAAATGCTAAGCTAACGGAATGGGTCAAGTCAATCACATCATTCTCTAATGATGTGATCCCGTTGATCAAATGACAACTCATGTCTATGGCTAGGAAACTTAACCATCTTTGATTCAACGAGATGGTCAAGTAGGGGCATACTAGTGACACTCTGTTTGTCTATGTATTCACACATGTACTAAGTTTCCGGTTAATACAATTCTAGCATGAATAATAAACATTTATCATGATATAAGGAAATATAAATAACAACTTTATTATTGCCTCTAGGGCATATTTCCTCCAGTCTCCCACTTGCACTAGAGTCAATAATCTAGATTACACAGTAATGATTCTAACACCCATGGAGTCTTGGTGCTGATCTTGTTTTTCTCATGAGAGAGGCTTAGTCAATGGGTCTGCAACATCAGATCTGTATGTATCTTGCAAATCTCTATGTCTCCCTCCTTGACTTGATCGCAGATGGAATTGAAGCGTCTCTTGATGTGCTTGGTTCTCTTGTGAAATCTGGATTCCTTTGCCAAGGCAATTGCACCAGTATTGTCACAAAATATTTTCATTGGACCCGATGCACTAGGTATGACACCTAGATCGGATATGAACTCCTTCATCCAGACTCCTTCATTTGCCGCTTCCGAAGCAGCTATGTACTCCGCTTCACACGGAGATCCCGCCACGACGCTTTGTTTAGAACTGCACCAACTGACAGCTCCACCGTTCAATATAAATACATATCCGGTTTGTGACTTAGATTCATCCGGATCAGTGTCAAAGCTTGCATCGACATAACCATTTACGACGAGCTCTTTGTCACCTCCATAAACGAGAAACATATCCTTAGTCCTTTTCAGGTATTTCAGGATGTTCTTGACCGCTGTCCAGTGATCCACTCCTGGATTACTTTGGTACCTCCCTGCTAAACTGATAGCAAGGCACACATTAGGTCTGGTACACAACATTGCATACATGATAGATCCTATGGCTGAAGCATAGGGAACACCTTTCATTTTCTCTCTATCTTCTATAGTGGTCGGGCATTGAGTCTGACTCAACTTCACACCTTGTAACACAGGCAAGAACCCTTTCTTTGCTTGATCCATTTTGAACTTCTTCAAAACTTTATCAAGGTATGTGCTCTGTAAAAGTCCAATTAAGTGTCTTGATCTATCTCTATAGATCTTGATGCCCAATATATAAGCAGCTTCACCGAGGTCTTTTATTGAAAAACTCTTGTTCAAGTATCCTTTTGTGCTATCCAGAAATACTATATCATTTCCAATCAACAATATGTTATCCACATATAATATTAGAAATGCTATAGAGCTCCCACTCACTTTCTTGTAAATACAGGCTTCTCCATAACTCTGTATAAAACCATATGCTTTGATCACAATATCAAAATGTTTATTCCAACTCCGAGATGCTTGCACCAGTCCATAAATGGATCGCTGGAGCTTGCACACTTTGTTAGCATCCTTTGGATCGATAAAACCTTCAGGTTGCATCATATACAACTCTTCTTCCAGAAATCCATCCAGGAATGCAGTCTTTACATCTATTTGCCAAATTTCATAATCATAAAATGCAGCAATTGCTAACATGATTCGGACGGACTTAAGCATCGCTACGGGTGAGAAGGTCTCATCGTAGTCAACTCCTTGAACTTGTCGAAAACCTTTCACAACAAGTCGAGCTTTGTAGGCAGTAATATTACCGTCAGCGTCAGTCTTCTTCTTGAAGATCCATTTATTCTCGATGGCTTGCCGATCATCGGGCAAGTCAACCAAAGTCCACACTTTGTTCTCATACATGGATCCCATCTCAGATTTCATGGCCTCAAGCCATTTCGCGGAATCTGGGCTCATCATTGCTTCCTCATAGTTCGTAGGTTGGTTATGGTCAAATAACATGACCTCCAGAATAGGATTACCGTACTACTCTGGTGCGGATCTTACTCTGGTTGACCTACGAGGTTCGGTAGTAACTTGATCTGAAGTTACATGATCATCATCATTAGCTTCCTCACTAATTGGTGTAGGAGTCATAGGAACAGAT
The DNA here is from genome assembly GCF_018294505.1 of Triticum aestivum. Classification (NCBI taxonomy): domain Eukaryota; kingdom Viridiplantae; phylum Streptophyta; class Magnoliopsida; order Poales; family Poaceae; genus Triticum; species Triticum aestivum. Next base: position 329,143,766 of record NC_057802.1, on the reverse strand, counting down.
TTCTGTGATGAACTACTTTCCAATAAGGGAGCAGGTACAGTTACCTCATCAAGTTCTACTTTCCTCCCACTCACTTCTTTCGAGAGAAACTCCTTATCTAGAAAGGATCCATTCTTAGCAACGAATGTCTTGCCTTTGGATCTGTGATAGAAGGTGTACCCAACATTCTCCTTTGGGTACCCTATGAAGACACATTTCTCCGATTTGGGTTTGAGCTTACCAGGTTGAAGCTTTTTCACATAAGCATCGCAGCCCCAAACTTTAAGAAACGACAACTTTGGTTTCTTGCCAAACCACAGTTCATAAGGTGTTGTCTCAACGGATTTAGATGGTGCCCTATTTAACGTGAATGCAGCCGTCTCTAAAGCATAACCCCAAAACGATAGCGGTAAATCAGTAAGAGACATCATAGATCGCACACCATATCTAGTAAAGTACGATTACGACGTTCGGACACACCATTACGCTGTGGTGTTCCGGGTGGAGTGAGTTGCGAAACTATTCCGCATTGTTTCAAATGAAGACCAAACTCGTAACTCAAATATTCTCCTCCATGATCAGATTGTAGAAACTTTATTTTCTTGTTACGATGATTTTCCACTTCACCCTTAAATTCTTTGAACTTTTCAAATGTTTCAGACTTATGTTTCATCAAGTAGATATACCCATATCTGCTCAAATCATCTGTGAAGGTGAGAATATAACGATACCCGCCACGAGCCTCAACATTCATCGGACCACATTCGTACGTCTCCAACGTATCTATAATTTTTGACTGTTCCATGCTATATTATATTCTATTTTGGATGTTTAATGGGCTTTATTATACACTTTTATATTATTTTTGGGACTAACCTATTAATCGGAGGCCCAGCCCAAATTGCTGTTTTTTTGCCTATTTCAGTGTTTCGCAGAAAAAGAATATCAAACGGAGTCCAAACGGAATGAAACCTTCGGGAACGTGATTTTCGGAACAAACGTGATCCAGACGACTTGGAGTCTACGTTAAGCAATCAACGAGGAGAGCACGAGGCAGGGGGCGCGCCTACCCCCCACAGGCGCGCCCTCCACCCTCGTGGGGCCCACATTGCTCCACCGACGTACTTCTTCCTCCTATATATACCTACGTACCCCCAAACCATTAGAAGCATCCACGAAAACCTAGTTCCACCGCCACAACCTTCTGTACCCGTGAGATCCCATCTTGGGGCCTTTTTCGGCGTCCTGCCGGAGGGGGCATTGATCACGGAGGGCTTCTACATCAACACCATAGCCTCTCCGATGATGTGTGAGTAGTTTACCTCAGACCTTCGGGTCCATAGTTATTAGCTAGATGGCTTCTTCTCTCTCTTTGGATCTCAATACAAAGTTCTCCTCGATTCTCTTGGAGATCTATTTGATGTAACTCTTCTTTTGCGGTGTGTTTGTCGAGACCGATGAATTGTGGGTTTATGATCAAGATTATCTATGAACAATATTTGAATCTTCTTTGAATTCTTTTATGTATGATTGGTTATCTTTTCAAGTCCCTTCGAATTATCAGTTTGGTTTGGCCTACTAGATTGATCTTTCTTGCAATGGGAGAAGTGCTTAGCTTTGGGTTCAATCTTGCGGTGCTCGATCCCAGTGACAGAAAGGGAAACGACACGTATTGTATTGTTGCCATCGAGGATAACAAGATGGGGTTTATATCATATTGCATGAGTTTATCCCTCTACATCATGTCATCCTACTTAAAGCATCACTCTGTTCTTATGAACTTAATACTATAGATGCATGCTGGATAGCGGTCGATGTGTGGAGTAATAGTAGTAGATGCAGAATCGTTTCAGTCTACTTGTCGCGCACGTGATGCCTATATACATGATCATACCTAGATATTCTCATAACTATGCTCAATTCTATCAATTGCTCGACAGTAATTTGTTCACCCACCGTAATACTTATGCTCTTGAGAGAAGCCACTAGTGAAACCTATGGCCCCCGGGTCTATTCTCCACCATATTAATCTTCCAACACTTAGTTATTTTTATTGCCGTTTATTTTACTTTGCATCTTTATCATAAAAATACCAAAAATATTATCTTACCATATCTATCAGATCTCACTCTCGTAAGTGACCGTGAAGGGATTGACAACCCCTTTTTCGCGTTGGTTGCGAGGTTCTTATTTTTTTGTGTAGGTGCGCGGGACTTGTGCGTGATCTCCTACTGGATTGATACATTGGTTCTCAAAAACTGAGGGAAATACTTACGCTACTTTACTACATCACCCTTTCCTCTTCAAGGGAAAGCCAACGCAGTGCTCAAGAGGTAGCAAGAAGGATTTCTGGCGCCGTTGCCGAGGAGATTCAAGCCAAGTCAAGTCAAGTCAAGACATACCAAGTACCCATCACAAACTCTTATCCCTCGCACTACATTATTTGCCATTTGCCTCTCGTTTTCCTCTCCCCCACTTCACCCTTGCCGTTTTATTCGCCTTCTTCCCGTATGCCTTTCTGTTTGTGTTTCCACGTGCCTTCTATTTGCTTGCGTCTTTGCTTGCTAAAAATCTATTGATATGGATCCACTTAAAGTGTTCTACTTGGATCATCTTCGATCCTTATGCGCTCGTGCTGAAACCCCAACTAGCCTAGTTGATGGGAAATCTTTAGATGAGCATGCTCATTTTGTGCGTCACCGTTTGTCTAAAAAAGGGAGACTCTTATGGAATCAAATAAACAAACTGTTGTGCTATGCTTGGAATCTTTGTGAAATTTATGATATTACTTGTTGCTCTAAAAACCCTAAAAAAACACCTCCCCTACCTATGTGAGTTTAATGAAAATGAAATCTTATCTTCTTATGCAAAGGGTGTTTACAGCTACCATGATATCGAAAAAATTGAAGAATTTGTTGCTTTTAAGGGTTCTTATGAAGTTGCTTCTTTGATTGAAAAGTATGATATTACTCTTTACAAATCTGAAAATTTTGACATACTTGAATATTGCTATGAAAACTATGCTCATAATGTCTATGTGAAAGAATTTATTGAGAGAATGACTGTTGGTTCTAAAGAAAATGATGATATGCACGAATCTATAGATAATTATGATTCCGATGATTTGATTGAAATATCCCTTGATGAACATGATGTCAATATTTATGAAGATGAATTTGCTATAGTTCCTTACGTTAAACATGAGATCGTTGCTATTGCACCCATACTTGGTAGTTCCTTCGATAAAAAGCATGATTGCAATGATTTTACTATAAATTCTCTTGATGTCAATTGTGCTAATTATATGCAAAACCCTAAGCTTGGGGATGCTAGTTTTGCTATGTCTACTACTTGTTGCAATGATCATGATTGGGGTGATTCTTCTTATGATCTTGAAAATTTATTTAAGCCCCATGATGAATATGAGATTGATAATAGTGTTTGCAATATTATTGAAAGTGGGTTTGGAGAGGTCATGACTTTAGTTAATGTTAATCCCACTATTTTGGAAGAGTGTCAACTTTGCATACATGTGGATCGTGTTAAGAATATGTTATGTGATAGCTATATTGTTGAATTTGCTTATGATCCCACATGTAATTATTATGAGAGAGGAAAATATGGTTGTAGAAATTTTTATCTTACTAAATTACTTCTCGTCATGTTGAGATTGCTATTGTTTCTTTCCGCTTCCTTGCATATGCTAGTTTTTGCTTGCTATGATAATTTGTTTGCCTATAAGATGCCTATGCATAGGAAGTATGTTAGACTTAGATGTGTTTTTCACATGCTATATGATGCTCTCTTTGTGCTTCAATTCTTGTCTTCATGTGAGCATCATCGAAATTATCAATGCCTAGCTAGGGGCGTTAAACGATAGCGCTTGTTGGGAGGCAACCCATTTTATTTTAGTTTTTTTTGCTTTTTGCTCCTGTTTAGTAATAAATCTTTGATCTAGCCTCTGGTTAGATGTGTTTTTATGTTTTAATTAGTGTTTGTGCCAAGTGAAACCTATAGGATCTTCTTGGATGATAGTTATTTGATCTTGCTGAAAATTCCAGAAACTTTCTGTTCACGAAAACAATTGTTTAAAATCACCAGAACGTGATAAAATATTGATTCCAATTGCAGAAGATCAATAAAAAATTATTTAGGTCGTCCTATTTTGGCAGAATTTTTTGAGTTCCAGAAGTTTGCGTTAGTTACAGATTACTACAGACTGTTCTGTTTTTGACAGATTCTGTTTTTCGTGTGTTGTTTGCTTATTTTGACGAATCTATGGGTAGTAAAATAGTTTATAAACCATAGAGAAGTTGGAATACAGTAGGTTTAACACCAATATAAATAAAGAATGAGTTCATTACAGTATCTTGAAGTGGTGTTTTGTTTTCTTTCGCTAGCGGAGCTCACGAGATTTTCTGTTGAGTTTTGTGTTGTGAAGTTTTCAAGTTTTGGGTAAAAGATTTGATGGATTATGGAACAAGGAGTGGCAAGAGACTAAGCTTGGGGATGCGCAAGGCACCCCAAGATAATCTAAGGACACCAAAAAGCCAAAGCTTGGGGATGCCCCGGAAGGCATCCCCTCTTTCGTCTTCATCCATCGGTAACTTTACTTGGAGCTATATTTTTATTCACCACATGATATGTGTTTTGCTTGGAGCGTCTTGTATGATTTGAGTCTTTGTTTTTTAGTTTGCCACAATCATCCTTGCTGTACACACCTTTTGAGAGAGACACACATGATTCAGAAATTATTAGAATACTCTATGTGCTTCACTTATATCTTTTGAGCTATATAGTTTTTGCTCTAGTGCTTCAGTTATATCTTTTAGAGCACGGTGGTGGATTTGTTTTATTGAAACTATTGTTCTCTCATGCTACACTTATATTATTTTGAGAGTCCTACAAAACAGCGTGGTAATTTGCTTTAATTATGATAGGCATCCAAGATTAGTAAAAAAAATCTTATGAGTGTGATGAATACTATGAGAAGTTTGATGCTTGATAATTGTTTTGAGATATGAAGATGGTGATATTAGAGTCATGCTAGTTGAGTAGTTGTGAATTTGAGGAATACTTGTGTTAAAGTTTGTGATTCCCGTAGCATGCACGTATGGTGAACCGTTATGTGATGAAGTCGGAGCATGATTTATTTATTGATTTTCTTCCTTATGAGTGGCGGTCGGGGACGAGCGATGGTCTTTTCCTACCAATCTATCCCCCTAGGAGCATGCACGTAATACTTTGCTTTGATAACTTGTAGATTTTTGCAACAAGTATATGAGTTCTTTATGACTAATGTTGAGTCCACGGATTATACACACTTCCTTCCTTCCACCATTGCTAGCCTCTCTAATACCGCGCACTTTTCGCCGGTATCATACACACACCATATACCTTCCTCAAAACAGCCACCATATCTACCTATCATGGCATTTCCATAGCCATTCCGAGATATATTGCCATGCAACTTACCACCGTTCCGTTTACTATGACACGCTTCATCATTGTCATATTGCTTTGCATGATCATGTAGTTGACATTGTATTTGTGGCAAAGCCATCGTTCATAATTCTTTCATACATGTCACTCTTGATTCATTGCATATCCCGGTACACCGCTGGAGGCATTCACATAGAGTCATATTTTGTTCTAAGTTTTGAGTTGTAATTCTTGAGTTGTAAAGAAAATAAAAGTGTGATGATCATCATTATTAGAGCATTGTCCCAAGTGAGGAAAGCATGATGGAGACTATGATTCCCCCACAAGTCGGGATGAGACTCCGGACGAAAAATAGAAAAAAAAGAGGCCATAAAAAAAAGATAAAAGGCCCAAATAAAAAAATGAGAGAAAAGAGAGAAGGGACAATGCTACTATCCTTTTACCACACTACTGCTTCAAAGTAGCACCATGATCTTCATGATAGAGAGTCTCCTATGTTATCACTTTCATATACTAGTGGGAATTTTTCATTATAGAACTTGGCTTGTATATTCCAATGATGGGCTTCCTCAAAATGCCTTAGGTCTTCGTGAGCAAGCGAGTTGGATGCACACGCACTTAGTTTCTTTTGTTGAGCTTTCATATACTTATAGCTCTAGTGCATCCGTTGCATGGCAACCCCTACTCACTCACATTGATATCTATTAATGGGCATCTCCATAGCCCGTTGATAAGCCTAGTTGATGTGAGACTATCTTCTCCTTTTTTGTCTTCTCCACAACCACCATTCTTTTCCACATATTGTGCTATGTCCATGGCTCACACTTATGTATTGCGTGAAGATTGAAAAGTTTGAGAGCACCAAAAGTATGAAACAATTGCTTGGCTTGTCATCGGGGTTGTGCATGATTAAATACTTTGTGTGATGAAGATAGAGCATAGCCAGACTATATGATTTTGTAGGGATAACTTTCTTTGGCCATGTTATTTTGAGAAGACATAATTGCTTAGTTATTATGCTTGAAGTATTATTATTCTTATGTCAATATTAAACTTTTGTCTTGAATCTTTCGGATCTGAACATTCATACCACAATTAAGAGAATTACATTGAAAATTATGCTAAGAAGCATTCCACATCAAAAATTCTGTTTTTATCATTTACCTACTCGAGGACGAGCAGGAATTAAGCTTGGGGATGCTTGATACGTCTCCAACGTATCTATAATTTTTGATTGTTCCATGCTATATTATATTCTGTTTTGGATGTTTAATGGGCATTATACACTTTTATTTTATTTTTGGGACTAACCTATTACCCGGAGGCCCAGCCCAAATTGCTGTTTTTTTTGCTATTTCAGTGTTTCGTAGAAAAAGAATATCAAACGGAGTCCAAACGGAATGAAACCTTTGGGAACGTGATCTCCGGAACAAACGTGATCCAGACGACTTGGATTCTACGTAAAGCAATCAACGAGGAGAGCACGAGGTAGGGGGGCGCGCCTACCCCCCAGGCGCGCCCTCCACCCTCATGGGGCCCACATTGCTCCACCGACGTACTTCTTCCTCCTATATATACCTACGTACCCCCAAACCATCAGAAGCATCCATGAAAACCTAGTTCCACCGCTGCAACCTTCTATACCCGTGAGATCCCATCTTGGGGCCTTTTCCGACGTCCTGCCGGAGGGGGCATTGATCACGGAGGGCTTCTACATCAACACCATAGCCTCTCCGATGATGTGTGAGTAGTTTACCTCAGACCTTCGGGTCCATAGTTATTAGCTAGATGGCTTCTTCTCTCTCTTTGGATCTCAATACAAAGTTCTCCTCGATTCTCTTGGAGATCTATTTGATGTAACTCTTCTTTTGCGGTGTGTTTGTCGAGACTGATGAATTGTGGGTTTATGATCAAGATTATCTATGAACAATATTTGAATATTCTCTGAATTCTTTTATGTATGATTGGTTATCTTTGCAAGTCTCTTTGAATTATCAGTTTGGTTTGGCCTACTAGATTGATCTTTCTTGCAATGGGAGAAGTGCTTAGCTTTGGGTTCAATCTTGCGGTGCTCGATCCCAGTGACAGAAAGGGAAATGACACGTATTGTATTGTTGCCATCGAGGATAACAAGATGGGGTTTATATCATATTGCAGGAGTTTATCCCTCTACATCATGTCATCTTACTTAAAGCATTACTCTGTTCTTATGAACTTAATACTCTAGATGCATGCTGGATAGTGGTCGATGTGTGGAGTAATAGTAGTAGATGCAGAATCGTTTCGGTCTACTTGTCGCGGACGTGATGCCTATATACATGATCATACCTAGATATTCTCATAACTATGCTCAATTCTATCAATTGCTCGACAGTAATTTGTTCACTCACCGTAATACTTATGCTCTTGAGAGAAGCCACTAGTGAAACCTATGGCCCCGGGTCTATTCTCCATCATATTAGTCTTCCAACACTTAGTTATTTTTAGTGCCGTTTATTTTACTTTACATCTTTATCATAAAAATACCAAAAATATTATCTTACCATATCTATCAGATCTCACTCTCGTAAGTGACCGTGAAGGGATTGACAAGCCCTTTTTCGCGTTGGTTGCGAGGTTCTTATTTGTTTGTGTAGGTGCCCGGGACTTGTGCGTGATCTCCTACTGGATTGATACCTTGGTTCTCAAAAACTGAGGGAAATACTTACGCTACTTTATTGCATCACCCTTTCCTCTTCAAGGGAAAACCAACGCAGTGCTCAAGAGGTAGCACACATACATCAGTATGTATGATTTCCAACAAATCTGTTGCTCGCTCCATTGTTCCAGGGAACGGAGTTTTAGTCATCTTGCCCATGAGGCATGGTTCGCAAGTACCAAGTGATTCATAATCAAGTGATTCCAAAAGTTCATCAGAATGGAGTTTCTTCATGCACTTTACACCAATATGACCCAAACGGCAGTGCCACAAATAAGTTGCACTATCATTATCAACTCTGCATCTTTTGGCTTCAATATTATGAATATGTGTGTCACTACTATCGAGATTCAACAAAAATAGACCACTCTTTAAGGGTGCATGACCATAAAAGATATTACTCTTATAAATAGAACAACCATTATTCTCAGATTTAAATGAATAACCGTCTCGCATCAAACAAGATCCAGATATAATGTTCATGCTCAATGCTGGCACCAAATAACGATTATTCATGTCTAAAACTAATCCCGAAGGTAGATGTAGAGGTAGTGTGCCGACGCGATCACATCGACTTTGGAACCATTTCCCACGCGCATCGTCACCTCGTCGTTAGCCAATTCACTTAATCTGTAGTCCCTATTTCGATTTGCAAATATTAGCAATAGAACCAGTATCAAATACCCAGGTGCTACTGCGAGCATTAGTAAGGTACATATCAATAACATGTATATCACATATACCTTTGTTCACCTTGCCATCCTTCTTATCCGCCAAATACTTGGGGCAGTTCTGCTTCCAGTGACCAGTTCCTTTGCAGTAGAAGCACTCAGTCTCAGGCTTAGGTCCAGACTTGGGCTTCTTCACTTGAGCAGCAACTTGCTTGCCGTTCTTCTTGAAGTTCCCCTTCTTCCCTTTACCCTTTTTCTTGAAACTGGTGATCTTGTTGACCATCAACACTTGATGCTCCTTCTTGATTTCTACCTCCGCAGCCTTTAGCATTGCAAAGAGCTCGGGAATTGCCTTATCCATCCCTTGCATGTTATAGTTCATCACGAAGCTCTTGTAGCTTGGTGGCAATGATTGAAGAATTCTGTTAATGACACTATCATCAGGAAGATTAACTCCCAATTGAATCAAGTGATTGTAGTACCCAGACATTCTGAGTATATGTTCACTGACAGAACCATTCTCCTCCATTTTGCAGCTGTAGAACTTATTGGATACTTCATATCTCTTAATCTGGGCATTTGCTTGAAATATTAACTTCAACTCTTGGAAAATCTCATATGCTCCATGACGTTCAAAACATCGTTGAAGTCCCGGTTCTAAGCCGTAAAGCATGGCACACTGAACTATTGAGTAGTCATCAACACGCGACTGCCAGGCATTCACAATGTCTGCAGTTGCCGGCGCAGGTGGTACACCTAGCGGTGCTTCCAGGATGTAATTCTTCTGTGCAGCAATGAGGATAATCCTCAAGTTACGGACCCAGTCCGTGTAGTTGCTACCATCGTCTTTCAACTTAGCTTTCTCTAGGAACGCATTAAAATTCAACGGAACAACAACACGGGCCATCTATCTACAACAACATAGACATGCAAAATACTATGAGGTACTAAGTTCATGATAAATTAAAGTTCAATTAATCATATTACTAAAGAACTCCCACTTAGATAGACATCCCTCTAATCATCTAAGTGATCACGTGATCCATATCAACTAAAACATGTCCGATCATCACGTGAGATGGAGTAGTTTTCAATGGTGAACATCACTATGTTGATCATATCTACTCTATGATTCACGCTCGAACTTTCGGTCACAGTGTTCCGAGGCCATAACTGCATATGCTAGGCTCGTCAAGTTTAACCCGAGTATTCTGCGTGTGCAAAACTAGCTTGCACCCATTGTATGTGAACGTAGAGCTTATCACACCCGATCATCACGTGGTGTCTCGGCACGACGAATTTTCGCAATGGTGCATACTCAGGGAGAACACTTGTACCTTGAAATCTAGTGAGAGATCATCTTATAATGCTACCGTAGAACTAAGCAAAATAAGATGCATAAAGGATAAACATCAGATGCAATCAATATAAGTGATATGATATGGCCATCATCATCTTGTGCCTTTGATCTCCATCTCCAAAGCATTGTCATGATCACCATCATCACCGGCGCGACACCTTGATCTCCATCGTAGCATCGTTGTCATCTCGCCAACTATTGCTTCTACGACTATCACTATCGCTTAGTGATAAAGTAAAGCAATTACATGGCGATTGCATTTCATACAATAAAGCGACAACCATATGGTTCCTGCGAGTTGCCGATAACTTCGTTACAAAACATGATCATCTCATACAATAAAATTTAGCATCATGTCTTGACCATATCACATCATAACATGCCCTGCAAAAACAAGTTAGACGTCCTCTACTTTGTTGTTGCAAGTTTTACGTGGCTGCTATGGGCTGAGCAAGAACCGTTCTTACCTACACATCAAAACCACAACGATTTTTCGTCAAGTATGTGCTGTTTTAACCTTCAACAAGGACCGGACGTAGCCACACTCGATTCAACCCGCCAGCCACCTGTGTGCGAAGCATGTCGGTAGAACCAGTCTCGCTTAAGCGTACGCGTAATGTCGGTCCGGGCCGCTTCATCCAACAATACCGCCGAATCAAAGTATGGCATGCTGGTAAGCAGTATGACTATTATAGCCCACAACTCACTTGTGTTCTACTCGTGCATATAACATCTGCGCATAAACCTGGCTTTGATGCCACTGTTGGGGAACGCAGTAATTTCAAAAAAAATCCTACGCACATGCAAGATCATGGTGATGCATGATACGTCTCCAAGGTATCTATATTTTTTGATTGCTCCATGCTATTATATATTCTGTTTTGGATGTTTAATGGGCTTTATTATACACTTTTATATTATTTTTGGGACTAACCTATTAACCGGAGGCCCAGCCCAAATTGCTGTTTTTTTTGCCTATTTCAGTGTTTCGCAGAAAAGGAATATCAAACGGAGTCCAAACGGAATGAAACCTTCGGGAACGTGATTTTCGGAACAAACGTGATCCAGAGGACTTGGAGTGGACATCAAGAAACGAACGAGGAGGCCACGAGGCAGGGGGCGCGCCTACCCCCATGGGCGCGCCCTCCACCCTTGTGGGCCCCTCGTAGCTCCACCGACCTACTTCTTCCTCCTATATATATCTACGTACCCCCAAACTATCAGAACAGAAGCCAAAACCCTATTTCCACCGCCGCAACCTTCTGTACCCATGAGATCCCATCTTGGGGCCTTTTCTGGCGCTCCGCCGGAGGGGGCATTGATCACGGAGGGCTTCTACATCAACACCATAGCCTCTTCGATGATGTGTGAGTAGTTTACCTCAGACCTTCGGGTCCATAGTTATTAGCTAGATGGCTTCTTCTCTCTCTTTGGATCTCAATACAAAGTTCTGCTTGATTCTCTTGGAGATCTATTTGGTGTAACTCTTCTTTTGCGGTGTGTTTGTCGAGATCCGATGAATTGTGGGTTTACGATCAAGATTATCTATGAACAATATTTGAATCTCCTCTGATTTCTTTTATGTATGATTGGTTATCTTTGCAAGTCTCTTCGAATTATCAGTTTGGTTTGGCCAACTAGATTGATCTTTCTTGCAATGGGAGAAGTTCTTAGCTTTGGGTTCAATCTTGCGGTGCTTGATCCCAGTGACAGCAGGGGAAACAACACGTATTGTATTGTTGCCATCGAGGATAAAAAGATGGGGTTTATATCATATTGCATGAGTTCATCCCTCTACATCATGTCATCTTGCTTAAAGCATTACTCCGTTCTTATGAACTTAATACTCTAGATGCATGCTGAATAGCGGTCAATGTGTGGAGTGATAGTAGTAGATGTAGGCAGGAGTCGGTCTACTTGTCATGGACGTGATGCCTATATACATGATCATACCTAGATATTCTCATAACTCTGCTCAATTCTATCAATTGCTCGACAATAATTCGTTTACCCACCGTAATACTTATGCTATCTTGAGAGAAGCCACTACTGAAACCTATGGCCCCCGAGTTTATTTTCCATCATATTAATCTCTTGTCAACTAGCTATTTCTATCGCCGTTTATTTTGCAATCTTTACTTTTACTCCTTATCATAAAAATACCAAAAATATTATCTTATCATCTCTATCAGATCTCACTCTCGTAAGTGACCGTGAAGGGATTGACAACCCCTTTATTGCGTTGGTTGCGAGGTTCTTATTTGTTTGTGTAGGTGCAAGGGACTTGAGCATGGCCTCCTACTGGATTGATACCTTGGTTCTCAGAAACCGAGGGAAATACTTACGCTACTTTACTGCATCACCCTTTCCTCTTCAAGGGAAAACCAACTCAGTGCTCAAGAGGTAGCAAGAAGGATTTCTAGCGCCGTTGCCGGGGAGGCTTACGCCAAGTCAAGTCAAGATTTTTGATCTCCCAGCAACTAGCCATTTCTGGCGCCGTTACCGGGGAGTCTACGCACAAGTCAGGACATACCAAGTACCCATCACAAACTCTTATCCCTCGCATTACATTATTTTCCATTTGCCTCTCATTTTCCTCTCCTCCACTTCACCCTTGCCGTTTTATTCGCCCTCTTTTTCCGTTCGCCTCTTTTTCACTTGCCTCTTGTTTGCTTGTGTGTTGGATTGCTTGTTTGTCACGATGGCTCAAGACAATACTAAATTGTGTGACTTTACCAATACCAACAACAATGATTTTCTTAGCACTCCGATTGCTCCTCTTACCGATGCTGAATCTTGTGAAATTAATGCTGCTTTGCTGAATCTTGTCATGAAAGATCAATTCGCCGGCCTTCCTAGTGAAGATGTCGCTACCCATCTAAATAGCTTTGTTGATTTGTACGATATGCAAAAGAAGAAAGATGTGGATAATGATATTGTTAAATTGAAGCTATTTCCGTTTTCGCTTAGAGATCGTGCTAAAACTTGGTTTTCGTCTTTGCCTAAAAATAGTATTGATTCTTGGAATAAGTGCAAAGATGCTTTTATCGCTAAGTATTTTCCTCCCGCTAAAATCACCTCCCTTAGAAACGATATTATGAATTTTAAGCAACTTGATCATGAACATGTTGCACAAGCTTGGGAGAGGATGAAACTAATGATACGTAATTGCCCTACTCATGGTTTGAATTTGTGGATGATTATACAAAAAATTTATGCCGGATTGGATTTTGCTTCTAGAAATCTTTTAGATTCGGCCGCGGGAGGCACTTTTATGGAAATCACGTTAGGAGAAGCTAATAAACTCCTAGATAATATTATGGTTAATTATTCTCAATGGCACACCAAAAGATCTACTAGTAAAAAGGTTCATGCGATTGAAGAAATTAATGTCTTGAGTGGAAAGATGGATGAACTTATGAAATTATTTACTAATAATAGTGTTTCTTCCGACCCTAATGATATGCCTTTGTCTACCTTGATTGAGAATAATAATGAATCTATGGATGTGAACTTTGTTGGTAGGAACAATTTTGGTAACAACGCTTATAGAGGAAACTTTAATCCTAGGCCATATCCTAGTAATTCCTCTAATAATTATGGTAATTCCTACAACAACTCTTATGGAAATTTTAATAAGATGCCCTCTGATTTTGAGACTGCTACCTCTTGAGCACTGCGTTGGTTTTCCCTTGAAGAGGAAAGGGTGATGCAGTAAAGTAGCGTAAGTATTTCCCTCAGTTTTTGAGAACCAAGGTATCAATCCAGTAGGAGACCACGCTCGAGTCCCACGCACCTACACAAACAAATAAGAACCTCGCAACCAACGCGATAAAGGGGTTGTCAATCCCTTCACGGTCACTTACGAGAGTGAGATCTGATAGAGATGATAAGATAATATTTTTGGTATTTTTATGATAAAGAGAAATAAAGATGCAAAGTAAAATAAACGGCAATAGAAATAGCTAAGTGTTGGAAGATTAATATGATGGAAAATAGACCCGGGGGCCATAGGTTTCACTAGTGGCTTCTCTCAAGATAGCATAAGTATTACGGTGGGTGAACAAATTACCGTCGAGCAATTGATAGAATTGAGCATAGTTATGAGAATATCTAGGTATGATCATGTATATAGGCATCACGTCCGCGACAAGTAGACCGAAACGATTCCGCATCTACTACTATTACTCCACACATCGACCGCTATCCAGCATGCATCTAGAGTATTAAGTTCAAAAGAACAGAGTAATGCTTTAAGCAAGATGACATGATGTAGAGGGATAAACTCATGCAATATGATATAAACCCCATCTTGTTATTCTCGATGGCAACAATACAATACATGCTTTGCTGCCCCTGCTGTCACTGGGAAAGGACACCACAAGATTGAACCCAAAGCTAAGCACTTCTCCCATTGCAAGAAAGATCAATCTAGTAGGCCAAACCAAACTGATAATTCGAAGAGACTTGCAAAGATAACCAATCATACATAAAAGAATTCAGAGAAGATTCAAATATAATTCATAGATAATCTTGATCATAAACCCACAATTCATCGGTCTCGACAAACACACCGCAAAAGAAGATTACATCGAATAGATCTCCAAGAAGATCGAGGAGGACTTTGTATTGAGATCCAAAGAGAGAGAAGAAGCCATCTCGCTAATAACAATGGACCCGAAGGTCCGAGGTAAACTACTCACGTATCAGCATCCCCAAGCTTAATTCCTGCTCGTCCTCGAATAGGTAAATGATAAAAAAAGAATTTTTGATGTGGAATGCTACTTGGCATAATTTTCAATGTAATTCTCTTATTTGTGGTATGAATATTCAGATCCGAAAGATTCAAGATAAAAGTTTAATATTGACATAAAAATAATAATACTTCAAGCATACTAACTAAGCAATCATGTCTTCTCAAAATATCATGGCCAAAGAAAGTTATCCCTACAAAATCATATAGTCTGGCTATGCTCTATCTTCATCACATAAAGTATTTAATCATGCACAACCCCGATGACAAGCCAAGAAATTGTTTCATACTTTTGATGTTCTCAAACTTTTTCAATTTTCACACAATACATGAGCGTGAGCCATGGACATAGCACTATATGTGGAATAGAATGGTGGTTGTGGAGAAGACAAAAAAAGGAGAAGATAGTCTCACATCAACTAGGCATATCAATGGGCTATGGAGATGCCCATTAATAGATATCAATGTGAGTGAGTAGGGATTGCCATGCAACGGATGCACTAGAGCTATAACTGTATGAGAGCTATAACTGTATGGAAGCTCAACAAAATAAACTAAGTGGGTGCATCCAACTTGCTTGCTCACGAAGACCTAGGGCATTTTGAGGAAGCCCATCATTGGAATATACAAGCCAAGTTCTATAATGTAAAATTCCCACTAGTAAATGAAAATAACAACATAGGAGACTCTCTATCATGAAGATCATGGTGCTACTTTAGAAGCACAAGTGTGGTAAAAGGATAGTAACATTGTCCCTTCTCTCTTTTTCTCTCATTTTTTTATTTGGGCCTTTTCTTTTTTTATGGCCTCTTTTTTTCTCTTTATTTTATTTTATTTTTCGTCCGGAGTCTCATCCCAACTTATGGGGGAATCATAGTCTCCATCATCCTTTCCTCACTTGGGACAATGCTCTAATAATGAGGATCATCACACTTTACAACTCAATACTTAGAATAACAATATGACTCTATGTGAATGCCTCCGGCGGAGTACCGGGATATGCGATGAATCAAGACATGTATAAAAAATTATGAACGGTGGCTTTGCCACAAATACGATGTCAACTACATGATCATGCAAAGCAATATGACAATGATGAAGCATGTCATAGCAAACGGAACGGTGGTAAGTTGCATGGCAATATATCTCGGAATGGCTATGGAAATGCCATAATAGGTAGGTATGGTGGCTGTTTTGAGGAAGGTATATGGTGGGTGTATGATACCGGCGAAAAGTGCGCGGTGTTAGAGAAGCTAGCAATGGTGGAAGGGTGAGAGTGCGTATAATCCATGGACTCAACATTAGTCATAAAGAACTCATATACTTGTTGCAAAAATCTATTAGTCATCGAAACAAAGTATTATGCGCATGCTCCTAAGGGGATAGATTGGTAGGAAAAGACCATCGCTCGTCCCCGACCGCCACTCGTAAGGAAGACAATCAATAAATAAATCATGCTCCGACTTCATCACATAACGTTTCACCATACGTGCATGCTACGGGAATCACAAACTTTAACACAAGTATTTATCAAATTCATAACCACTCAACTAGCATGACTCTAATATCACCAACTTCATATCTCAAAACAATTATCAAGCATCAAACTTCTCATAGTATTCAACACACTTATAAGAAAGTTTTTACTAATCTTGGATGCCTATTATATTAGGACTACCTTATCAATTTAAGAAAATTACCATGCTGTTTTGTGGGACTCACAAAATAATATAAATGAAGCATGAGATAACAATATTTTCTATAAAACAAAGCCATCACAGTGCTCTAAAAGATATAAGTGAAGCACTAGAGCAAAAACTATATAGCTCAAAAGATATAAGTGAAGCACATAGAGTATTCTAATAATTTCCGAATCATGTGTGTCTCTCTCAAAAGGGTGTGTACAGCAAGGATGATTGTGGCAAACTAACAAACAAAGTCTCGAATCATACAAGACGCTTCAAGCAAAACACATATCATGTGGTGAATAAAAATATAGCTCCAAGTAAAGTTACCGATGGGTGAGGACGAAAGAGGGGATGCCTTCCGGGGCATCCCCAAGCTTTGGCTTTTTGGTGTCCTTAGATTATCTTGGGGTGCCATGGGCATCCCAAAGCTTAGGCTCTTGCCACTCCTTGTTCCATACTCCATCAAATCTTTTACCCAAAACTTGAAAACTTCACAACACAAAACTTAACAGAAAATCACATGAGCTCCGTTAGCGAAAGAAAACAAAACACCACTTCAAGGTACTGTAATTAAATCATTCGTTATTTATATTGGTGTTAAAACTACTGTATTCCAACTTCTCTATGGTTTATAAACTATTTTATTAGCCATAGATTCATCAAAATAAGCAAACAACACACGAAAAACAGAATCTGTCAAAAACAGAACAGTCTGTAGTAATCTGTAACTAACGCAAACTTCCGGAACTCAAAAAATTCTACCAAAATAGGACGACCTAGACAATTTGTTTATTGATCTACTGCAATTGGAATCACTATTTTATCACGTTCTGGTGATTTTAAACAATTGTTTTTGTGAACAGAAAGTTTCTGGAATTTTCAGCAAGATCAAATAACTATCATCCAAGAAGATCCTATAGGTTTAACTTGGCACAAACACTAATTAAAACATAAAAACAAATCTAACCAGAGGCTAGATAAAATATTTATTACTAAACATAAGCAAAAGCAAAAAACTAAAATAAAATTGGGTTGCCTCCCAACAAGCGCTATCGTTTAACGCCCCTAGCTAGGCATTGATAATTTTAATGACGCTCACATCAAAGACAAGAATTAAAGCACAAAGAGAGCATCATAGAACACGTGATAAACACATCTAAGGCTAACATACTTCCTATGCATAGGCATTTTATAAGCAAACAAATTATCAAGACAAGCAAATACTAGCATATGCAAGGAAGAAGTGAGAAACAATAGCAATCTCAACATAACGAGATGAAATTTAGTAACATGAAAATTTCTCCAACCATATTTTCCTCTCTCATAATAATTACATGTGGGATCATATTCAAATTCAACAATATAGCTATCACATAAAATTTTCTCTACATCATCCACATGCATGCGAAGTTGACACTCTTCCAAAATAGTGGGATTATCATTAACTAAAGTCATGACCTCTCCAAACCCACTTTTATAAAAAATACCATAAGATTGAACATTCTCCAAATATGTGCGATCTAAAGTTGACACTCTTCCAAACCCACTTTCAATATTATTGAAAACACTATTATCAATCTCATATTCATCATGGGGCTTAAATAATTTTTCAATATCATAAGAAGAATCACCCCAATCATGATCACTGCAACAAGTAGTAGACATAGCAAAATTAGAATCCCCAGGCTTAGGGTTTTGCATATTATTAGCACAATTGACATAAATAGAATTTATACTAACATCATTGCAATCATGCTTTTTGTTCAAAGATCTATCGTGAATCACTTTATAAGGCACTTCATCACAATTTTCAGATTCACGAATTTCAAGCATAACATCATAAAGATAATCTAGTGCACTCAACTCACTAGCAATAGGTTCATCACAATTGGATCTCTTAAATAGATTAGCAAGGGGATGAGGATCCATAAACTTTTAGCAAGCAAAGATGCAAGCAAAAAGAAGGCACATGGTAACACAAGATCGAACGGAAGGAGGTCGAATAAAACGGCAAGGGTGAAGTGGGGGAGAGGAAAACGAGAGGCAAATGGCAAATAATGTAGTGCGAGGGATAAGAGTTTGTGATGGGTACTTGGTATGTTGACTTGTGCGTAGATCTCCCCGGCAACGGCGCCAGAAATCCTTCTTGCTACCTCTTGAGCACTGCGTTGGTTTTCCCTTGAAGAGGAAAGGGTGATGCAGTAAAGTAGCGTAAGTATTTCCCTCAGTTTTTGAGAACCAAGGTATCAATTCAGTAGGAGACCACGCTCGAGTCCCATGCACCTACACAAACAAATAAGAACCTCACAACCAACGCGATAAAGGGGTTGTCAATCCCTTCACGGTCACTTACGAGAGTGAGATCTGATAGAGATGATAAGATAATATTTTTGGTATTTTTATGATAAAGAGAAATAAAGATGCAAAGTAAAATAAACGACAATAGAAATAGCTAAATGTTGGAAGATTAATATGATGGAAAATAGACCCGGGGGCCATAGTTTTCACTAGTGGCTTCTCTCAAGATAGCATAAATATTATGGTGGGTGAACAAATTACCGTCGAGCAATTGATAGAATTGAGCATAGTTATGAGAATATCTAGGTATGATCATGTATATAGGCATCACGTCCGCGACAAGTAGACCGAAACGATTCTGCATCTACTACTATTACTCCACACATTGACCGCTATCCAGCATGCATCTAGAGTATTAAGTTCAAAAGAACAGAGTAATGCTTTAAGCAAGATGACATGATGTAGAGGGATAAACTCATGCAATATGATATAAACCCCATCTTGTTATCCTCGATGGCAACAATACAATACGTGCCTTGCTGCCCCTGTTGTCACTGGGAAAGGACACCGCAAGATTGAACCCAAAGCTAAGCACTTCTCCCATTGCAAGAAAGATCAATCTAGTAGGCAAAACCAAACTGATAATTCGAAGAGACTTGCAAAGATAACCAATCATACATAAAATAATTCAGAGAAGATTCAGATATAATTCATAGATAATCTTGATCATAAACCCACAATTCATCGGTCTCGACAAACACACCGCAAAAGAAGATTACATCGAATAGATCTCGAAGAAGATCGAGGAGAACTTTTTATTGAGATCCAAAGAGAGAGAAGAAGCCATCTCGCTAATAACTATGGACCCGAAGGTCTGAGGTAAACTACTCACACATCATCAGAGAGGCTATGGTGTTGATGTAGAAGCCCTCCGTGATCAATGCCCGCCGGCAGGACGCCGGAAAAGGCCCCAAGATGGGATCTCACGGGTATAGTAGGTTGCGGCGGTGGAATTAGGTTTTCGTGGATGCTTCTGATGGTTTGGGGGTACGGAGATATATATAGGAGGAAGAAGTAGGTCGGTGGAGCCATGAGGGGCCCACGAGGGTCGAGGGCGCGCCCTGGGGGGTAGGCGCGCCCCCCTACCTCGTGGCCTCCTCGACGATTTCTTGATGTCCACTCCAAGTCCTCTGGATCACGTTTGTTCCAAAAATCACGTCCCCGAAGGTTTCATTCCGTTTGGACTCCGTTTGATATTCCATTTCTGCAAACACTGAAATAGGCAAAAAAACAGCAATTTGGGTTGGGCCTCCAGTTAATAGGTTAGTCCCAGTAGCGACCCGACCTCAGACGGTCAAGTCTCCGTGCTTAAGTGTCATCCCTGGATCGGTATGCTGACACACACAGTACTCGAGGATTTATAACAGAGGTAAATCACATGTATAAAATAACGTAAATACTATTACCTCAATCCAAATAGCGGAAGTAACAAGGTTGTGGATTCCCATCAACACCAACGGCAAAGTTGAGTGTAGAAATCGTAACCCTAACGTATCACTTACTTGTCGTAAGATTCCTGCAACATGAGACGTTGCAGCCACAAAGGGTCAGTACATTGAATGTACTGGCAAATTCACACCATAGAGAAATGATGAACAAAGGCTATCACTACATGCATATATGGCTGGTGGAAAAGCTCTATGGTTATAATGTTTTTGCGAAAAGCCAATTTTTCCCTACTGCAAAGGAATAAATTTTATTTAACTATCATGGTGGTTGTTAAACATTGAGATGGTTGACAGCATCTCAATCCCAATTAAGTATCATCATTAACCCAACAAGATTAATTAAAGTAACATGATGAGATCAACGAGATAATCCAAGAACTAGATACTCAAGATGTCCATAACCGGGGACACGGCTAATCATGATTAGTTTGTACACTCTGCAGAGGTTTGTGCACTTTTCCCCACAAGACTCGATCTCCTCCGTTGGATTACTCGCACTACATGGTGTTTGAGTAACGGATGACCGAGACACAGTCTTTCAGAAGTGTTTGCACCTTACGAATGGGTAGACCGTTACACCTACTTTCCTCTACATCTGCTAGTCTACCACTGTAAGAGTTCACACAACTTAATCAACTATGCTAGAGCCCATAATAGCTTGCGGCTGCACACGGAAGTTTCTAGCATGAATAATCTTATGATCCCTTTGAGCCTGGGCGGCGGTCCAAAAGAAAAACAGGCAATCCTGGAATACCCAGGTACCTCAATCCACCCAGATGTGAGTTTTAGTTGCCACCTTAAGTAAACCATTAATTAACAATCTCACATCTGTCATGGTAACACTCAAACCCAATCCATGTCTACTAGCATAGCATAGCAATATGAGCAACGTAGAAGTAACTCCCAAAGGTTTGATATTAAAACAGGGCAATAGGTACTACCTCAACTACTTCCCAATACCCACAATTTAATTAGATCCTAATCATGCAATGTTTGAGGGTTGATCTAATGCAATAAAAACTGGGTAGTAAAGAGGTATGATCAAAGTGTGAACTTGCCTACAATGTTGATGAAGATGATTCGCACTCAATACTCTGGATAGATCTACTCGTCACACTCCGGTCAATCTATCGTAAGCAAGCAATGGTAACCACACATAAGCAATCACTCAAAAGATCAGAAAGAACGAGGAAAACAATTCGGAAAACTTCAAAACCAAGCAAATAACTCTTGCAACATAAAAAAATTTCTAACAGTACCAAAATTATGTGAATTTGGCCTTATCAGAAAGTTTAGGTCAAGAGCTTCGATTAGCAAAAAGAATCAACTCAAACGGAGCTACGAAACTCAAGTTACGATCAAACGAAGTTTGAATACAAATCTGTTTGAATTCAAATTTTAAAACTTTAAAAAACATGTTTAAGTTGTTTTACTGGATAGAGGGATCATAACGAAGAAATTGGCGTTGGTTTCACTGTATTTGGACTAATAGTTGAAAAGTTGTGGTGTTTTGAAAATCAGGGACTGAACTGAAAAATAAAATCTACACCTAGGTCCCTGGCCACGTGTCAGAAATCTATTGGTTAAAAACCGTTCGCTGCGAAGGCAAAGCAGTGAAAGTTCACTAAGTAAAAAAAAAGATTCGAATAAAAAAATAACTAATCTAATCCTATCCATCTAACCTAGATCGGACGGACGAGGAGCATCGGCGGCTTACCGCGATGGTGGGTGTCGACGTCGCCGGAGAAGGAGTCGGCAGCAGCGTCGGGGTGGCTGCTCCGGCGGTCCTCCGGCGTGGCCGCGGGGTCTGGGAGAAGCGGCGCAAGGAGGGGAAGGCGATGGCGGCGTCGGCGGAGGTCGAGGGTGACGGAACGGGGCGCGGCGGCGGCGACAGATCTTGTGGGAGGCGGGAACTCCGGCGAGGGCGGCGGTGGCTGCGGTTTGCGGCAAAGGAGGAGGAACGGGGCCCGGGCGGCGGTATAAATAGGAGGAGGGGTCGGCTTGCGCGAGGGGCAGAGGGAGAGGAGTCCCGCCTGGACACGGCATCGGCCGGCGACGGCGTACGGGAGCTGGACTCCTGCTTGGCTTGGGGAGGAAGAACCCGACAGGTGGGTCCCACCTGTCGGTGGCTCGGCGTGGCGGCGTGCGAGCGAGGGAGCGAGCGGGCGCGCGAGGCGTAACCAGTTCGGGCGTGGGGAGCTGCTGGGCTGCGGCTGGCCTGGCCTGGTTGGCTGGGCCGGCCCAGTTCGGCGGTTTCCTTTTTTTAAAATACTTTTGCAGACAAGAAAATAAAACGAAATAAAATAAAATAAAATACCATAGGCATATAATATATCAAAATTTTCAGAAAAATATTTTCTACAACGTGAACATTTTTCCAACGCCAAATAAAATTCACACAAATTTGAATAAAGCAAAGAGTGCTACTGTTCTAATAAAATCCAATAAAAATCATTTTAAAAATACCAAAATGATTTCAAATTTATTTCTCTCCAATTTTCTGTTGTAGGGAATCATGTTACCCTATTTTCCATGTATTATTTTTGGAGAAAAATAATTTGAATAAAACCCAAATAACTCCGAATTAAAATAATTCCAAGAGGACTTTGAATTTGATCCTTTGAAACTCCCAACTCATATTTCATATATTTTGAAGAAGTCATTTTATCTTCGCTTGTGAAAATCATTGAGTTGCATAAAGTTTCAGAATTGGAAATATTCTCAAATGAAATTCAAATATTTTCAACACCCCTTGTCATTTAAACAAATGGAAGAAGTCATGTCATCTTCTCTCCAGGATTTTGTGGTGAAAGAATTTGAATTCACGGGGATCATAAAAGCAAAATGAAAGTTTGGGAAAGTCCTTTTATTCCCTCTCATTTAACTTTCAAAAGATTTCGAATTCACTCACTTTCAGTCAATCAATCAAACAATCAATCCAATCTATCTGTTTATTATAACATTCCAAAATTTAGAATTTTGGGATGTTACAAACCTACCACCCTTAAAATGAATCTCGTCCTCGAGATTCGGAGAGGCTAGCAAGAAATAGGTTAGGTTTGGGGGTCTTCTCAAAATCCATCGATCATCTCCGGGGGTCTGGGGTGCTACCACCCTTAGAAACATCGTTACGGTCCCATCAAAACTCATATACTCCATCCTTATGGTTGACAGTGTCGGTCTTCTCACATCGTAAGGATAATGGGCTCTTCCGGTAGTGGCATAACCTTTTTTCTTCAATTCTTCTGTATCCTTTCATCTTGGTATGGTTATTCCGAGACTGGGTCTTCTTAGCTGACAAGTCTGGCGCCAATGCTAAACAACTTTCGATATCTCATGGTGGTCAACAATTTATGGTTTCTCCTGCAGGAAATGGGTCTGGTTGATCCTCACCGTATAACCTATGATTGGCAACAACTGCCGTGTACAACGGAAACATTCTTATACCATTCTAAGGTTCAAACAAGGTTTTGATCGTCGTCTCTCCGCTATAGGCAAGTCACTCAGATTTACCATCCCACATAGCAAGGCGAATAATAAGAGTAAGTCGGTATGGTGATCAATCCATCCAGCACCCAAATCATTACCTTGTATACGGTTTAGCGAATCTCGCATTCTAACACTCGGTCATCCTCACAAGCATTGCAGAATTTATCTTGTCAACGAACTAGGTTCGGATAAATCCATGGATTCTGCAAGCCAAACAAACATCTATCGTTCCTTCACAACTCTCAGGTTTTGCGTTACTCCTATAAAATTGTCTGTCGATAAAATCGTAACTTCTTCCAGGGTTTTTCCTTCAGCAAGAATGTGCTTGCTTCTTGGCAGGTCCTGGGGCCTGTGGGTTATGGCCCATCTCATCATCGGTAAACCTTGAACTCATCATCGGGGAAACTGATCCTTAATCCAACATCCAACTTCCTAGTATTCTTAAATCCATCCAATTGTACTGTCTTCCTTCCTTCTATTGGCACCAAACTAGGACATGATTACTCAGACTCATTATGGAATTTCCATTGATCCATATTTCCACCATCATACCTCCTTTATATCCAATAGTAATTCATCTCTTCATCCTCGGGGGATATCCCACATACCGAGATAAAAAAAACACTTATACTTATGAAGTCCATACTCCACTTCGTGGAACATCATTATCCTTTCCAGGGGCAAGCGTCCTTACATGGGAATATTGGCCATCTCTGCATGGCACTTCTTCAACTGGGAAACGTGAAACACATCATGAACTCCTGACAGTCCTTCGCGTGACTCCAACTTGTTGGCCACTTCTCCCATACGCTCCAAAACTCGGTATGGTCCTACAAGTCTCGGGGCTAACTTTCCCTTAACTCCAAATCGTTTAATTCCTCGCAGAGGGGACACACGAAGACATGCTCTGTCTCCAATTTCATAGACTACCTCCTTGCGTTTTTGAGTCTGCATAACTCTTCTGCCTGGACTGAGCTACCTTCAGTCTATCTTGAATCAACTTAACATTCTCTTCTGACTCCTTGATCACATTTGGTCCAAACAACTGACGGTCTCCAACTTCATCCCGCATCAATGGTGTCTGGCTCCTTCTCCCATACAAAGCTTCAAAAGGGGCCATCTTCAAACTGGCTTGGTAACTGTTGTTGTATGAGAACTCCGCGTAAGGTAGATTATCATCCCTACTAGATCCATAATCTAGCGCACACGCTCTCAACATGTCCTCCAGAATCTGATTGACTCTCTCGGTCTATCCATCTGTCTGCGGATGAAAGGCTGTATTGAACTCTAGCCTAGTACCCAAAGTCTGGTGCAGCTGATTCCAAAACTTTGAGGTAAACTGTGTTCCTCTATCTGATATGATGGTCCTCGGAACTCCATGCAGACATACGATCCTGGTCATATATATCTTGGCCAACTTCGAAATTGTATAGGTGGTTTTCACTGGGATAAAGTGAGCCACTTTGGTCAAGCGAATCAACTACTACCCAGATAGAATCATATCCCGATCGGGTTCTGGGAAATCCGGTAATGAAATCCATGCCAAGCTTATCCCACTTCCATTTGGGTATCGGCATAGGCTGTAGTAATCCTGCTGGCTTCTGATGCTCTGCCTTTACTCTCTGGCATACATCACCTACGACTACATACTCCGCAATATCCTTCTTCATACCAGTCCACCAGAAACGCTCCTTCAAATCCAAATTCATCTTGGTGTTTCCAGGGCGAATCGAGTATGGTGAGTCATGAGCCTCCTGAAGTATTTACTTCCTGATCTTTGCATTATTGGGAACATATACACGGTCCTCGAACCATAAGGTGTCGTGCTCATCCTTACGAAAATCCTTGGCCTTTCCTTTGCTCATTTTCACTTTTATCTCAGAAATCACTTTGTCATCCTTCTGAGCTTCACGGATCCTTCCCAACAATGTAGACTGAACTTCCATTGCTGCAACAAAACCCTTGGGAACAATCTCCAACCAAAGTTCCCTGAGATCCTCGGCTCACTCCTTTGGCAATCCTCCGCTTATGGGGGTATTCATCCTTGTTTTATTTATGGTTGTGTCCTATTTCTCCACAAAGCTTGCATGCACAAGGTTTCTTCATATCCTTTCCATAAGGCCTCAATTTCTGGGACACAAGCCAAGACTTTGGCAAAGTCAACTTAAATTCTTTCCAAGTGGTTACTCCTTGCCATCCATTGATGGTTTGGTACATCCTCTACCAGGTAGTGTCACCTCTTTCAAAGCACTCAAGAGCATGCTGGGTCATATCCTTTTCGGCTATAGGGTTATTCTCCATGTGATCCTCCATGTTCTGAATCCATCAGTCCGTCTCCAATTGACTCATCGGTCCACAAAATATAAGCTCATCTTCATTCATCCTCTATTGGGTCCATGGGTTTTGGGGTGGGATAAGAGAGATCGAGAGGGATGCACACAATACAAACAATGGTTTTGAAAAGATAGATTTTATTTGTGGCTGTCGGAAAAACATCAAACAAAAGACAACTCACAACCGTCGCATCTAACGTAGGTATATAACAGGGGTTTGGTCTTCTAAAGGTCAATAAATCTTCAAAATCGTCAAACTCTTCAAGTCTTGTTCATGTCTCCGATGGCTTCTTCTGATCATGCTTGTCTTTCTCAAGTTCTTTTGCCAGATCATCTCTGTTGACGCGAAGTCTCTCGTTACGTCCTTTATATTTCTGGAGTTGCGTTCCAAACTTCCAGGTTTCAACATCCTTGACATGAAACATGATCCTACTGTCCTTCAGTTACTGACGTATCTTTGATGTATCAAGGTTTTGCTCCTCTAGCTTGGCTACTTTCAACTTCTAGGTCCTGAGTTCTTCACGAAACGCTTCCTTATCAAATACTATTTCCTGCAGGTCCATCTTAACTTCTTGACGTAATACTCCAGATCCTGGTGATACACCGGCTAAGGTTAAAACTTCATCTTGCTGATAGGTGTTCCATCAGCCTTCTACCATCCAATCCTTCCATGCATATGCATGCTTAACTCAGCACGGTGAAAATAGCATAAGCAGGTGATAACTTCATGGATAGCCGTGTTTCTGTCCTTGTCATTTCCATGAGCTATCTCTCCATAGTGGATATCTCCTGCCTTAGGGTTTTCCTTGACAGAACTTTGAGTTTTTTTTAACTCTCCATGCTCCGGTCTTTCTCCGATACAACTTGATCTCGGGTATTGACATCTTCCATAGTCTGCCAAGTTCCATAAGGGTAACCTTCCTAGGTCATAAAAATCTGAGAATTCTTCAGAGTCTCCAATTCTCCTAGTCTTCAGAGTCTTCAACAGTTGTAGTTTCCATTATTCAGATGCACGGTAAAATCTCCTTCATTCCGTAGTGGTCGTGGTTGTCCGATATCTTGTACTTCTTGGAGTGGTTCTATTCAGTCGAATCTTCGAGTGGTCAAAAGGGAAAAGGGGTATGGTCTCACTAAAGGGAATATTTGGATAAGACTCAGAAAAGGAGAGAGGTAAAAGATCTTTTTGAAAAGGAAAGTTTTAGAGAAAATCCTTCCTATGGGCTTGCCAGTTTCTAGGGTCACGTCCTACAGTCAACATGTGCTCTGATACCATCTTGTAGCGACCCGACCTCAGACGGTCAAGTCTCCGTGCTTAAGTGTCATCCCTGGATCGGTATGCTGACACACACAGTACTCGAAGATTTATAACAGAGGTAAATCACATGTATAAAATAACGTAAATACTATTACCTCAATCCAAATAGCGGAAGTAACAAGGTTGTGGATTCCCATCAACACCAACGGCAAAGTTGAGTGTAGAAATCGTAACCCTAACGTATCACTTACTTGTCGTAAGATTCCTGCAACATGAGACGTTGCAGCCACAAAGGGTCAGTACATTGAATGTACTGGAAAATTCACACCATAGAGAAATGATGAACAAAGGCTATCACTACATGCATATATGGCTGGTGGAAAAGCTCTATGGTTATAATGTTTTTGCGAAAAGCCAATTTTTCCCTACTGCAAAGGAATAAATTTTATTTAACTATCATGGTGGTTGTTAAACATTGAGATGGTTGACAGCATCTCAATCCCAATTAAGTATCATCATTAACCCAACAAGATTAATTAAAGTAACATTATGAGATCAACGGGATAATCCAAGAACTAGATACTCAAGATGTCCATAACCGGGGACACGGCTAATCATGATTAGTTTGTACACTCTGCAGAGGTTTGTGCACTTTTCCCCACAAGTCTCGATCTCCTCCGTTGGATTACTCGCACTACATGGTGTTTGAGTAACGGATGACCGAGACACAGTCTTTCAGAAGTGTTTGCGCCTTACGAATGGGTAGACCGTTACACCTACTTTCCCCTACATCTGCTAGTCTACCACTGTAAGAGTTCACACAACTTAATCAACTATGCTAGAGCCCATAATAGCTTGCGGCTGCACACGGAAGTTTCTAGCATGAATAATCTTATGATCCCTTTGAGCCTGGGCGGCGGTCCAAAAGAAAAACAGGCAATCCTGGAATACCCAGGTACCTCAATCCACCCAGATGTGAGTTTTAGTTGCCACCTTAAGTAAACCATTAATTAACAATCTCACATCTGTCATGGTAACACTCAAACCCAATCCACGTCTACTAGCATAGCATAGCAATATGAGCAACGTAGAAGTAACTCCCAAAGGTTTGATATTAAAACAGGGCAATAGGTACTACCTCAACTACTTCCCAATACCCACAATTTAATTAGATCCTAATCATGCAATGTTTGAGGGTTGATCTAATGCAATAAAAACTGGGTAGTAAAGAGGTATGATCAAAGTGTGAACTTGCCTGCAATGTTGATGAAGATGATTCGCACTCAATACTCTGGATAGATCTACTCGTCACACTCTGGTCAATCTATCGTAAGCAAGCAATGGTAACCACACATAAGCAATCACTCAAAAGATCAGAAAGAACAAGGAAAACAATTCGGAAAACTTCAAAACCAAGAAAATAACTCTTGCAACATAAAAGAAATTCTAACAGTACCAAAATTATGTGAATTTGGCCTTATCAGAAAGTTTAGGTCAAGAGCTTCGATTAGCAAAAAGAATCAACTCAAACGGAGCTACGAAACTCAAGTTACGATCAAACAAAGTTTGAATACAAATCTGTTTGAATTCAAATTTTAAAACTTTCAAAAACATGTTTAAGTTGTTTTACTGGATAGAGGGGATCATAATTAAGAAATTGGCATTGGTTTCACTGAATTTGGACTAACGGTTGAAAAGTTGTGGTGTTTTGAAAATCAGGGACTGAACTGAAAAATAAAATCTACACCTAGGTCCCTGGCCACGTGTCAGAAATCTATTGGTTAAAAACCGTTCGCTGCGAAGGCAAAGCAGTGAACGGTCACTAAGTAAAAAAACGATTCAAATAAAAAATAACTAATCTAATCCTATCCATCTAACCTAGATCGGACGGACGAGGAGCACGGGCGGCTTACCGCGGTGGTGGGCGTCGACGTCGCCGGAGAAGGAGTCGGCAGCGGCGTCGGGGTGGCTGCTCCGGCGGTCCTCCGGCGTGGCCGCGGGGTCTGGGAGAAGCGTCGCAAGGAGGGGAAGTCGAGGGTGACGGAACGGGGCGCGGCGGCGGCAGATCTCGTCGGAGGCGGGAACTCCGGCGAGGGCGGCGGTGGCTGCGGTTTGCGGCAAAGGAGGAGGAACGGGGCCCGGGCGGCGGTATAAATAGGAGGAGGGGGCCGGCTTGCGCGAGGGGCAGAGGGAGAGGAGTCCCGCCTGGACACGGCATCGGCCGGCGACGGCGTACGAGAGCTGGACTCCTGCTTGGCTTGGGGAGGAAGAACCCGACAGGTGGGTCCCACCTGTTGGTGGCTGGGCGTGGCGGCGTGCGAGCGAGGGAGCGAGCGGGCGCGCGAGGCGTAGCCGGTTCGGGCGTGGGGAGCTGCTGGGCTGCGGCTGGCCTGGCCTGGTTGGCTGGGCCGGCCCAGTTCGGCGGTTTCCTTTTTTAAATACTTTTGCAGACAAGAAAATAAAACGAAAGAAAATAAAATAAAATACCATAGGCATATAATATATCAAAATTTTCAGAAAAATATTTTCTACAACGTGAACATTTTTCCAACGCCAAATAAAATTCACACAAATTTGAATAAAGCAAAGAGTGCTACTGTTCTAATAAAATCCAATAAAAATCATTTTAAAAATACCAAAATGATTTCAAATTTATTTCTCTCCAATTTTCTGTTGTAGGGAATCATGTTACCCTATTTTCCATGTATTATTTTTGGAGAAAAATAATTTGAATAAAACCCAAATAACTCCGAAATAAAATAATTTCCAAGAGGACCTTGAATTTGATCCTTTGAAACTCCCAACTCATATTTCATATGTTTTGAAGAAGTCATTTTATCTTCGCTCGTGAAAATCATTGAGTTGCATAAAGTTTCAGAATTGGAAATATTCTCAAATGAAATTCAAATATTTTCAACACCTCTTGTCATTTAAACAAATGGAAGAAGTCATGTCATCTTCTCTCCAGGGTTTTGTGGTGAAAGAATTTGAATTCACGGGGATCATAAAAGCAAAATGAAAGTTTGGGAAAGTTATTTTATTCCCTCTCATTTAACTTTCAAAAGATTTCGAATTCACTCACTTTCAGTCAATCAATCAATCAATCAATCCAATCTATCTCTTTATTATAACATTCCAAAATTTAGAATTTTGGGATGTTACAGTCCCAAAAAGAATATAAAAGTGTATAAATAAGCCCATTAAACATCCAAAACAGAATATATAATAGCATGGAACAATAAAAAATTATAGATACGTTGGAGGCGTATCAGAGACTAGTGTTAAAGAATTTATGATTTCCCAAAAGAATTTCAATGCTTTGGTTGAAGAAAAATTGCCTAAGATCGATGAATTGGCTAGGAACGTGGATAGAATTTCTCTTGATGTTGATTCTTTGAAACTTAGATCTACTCCACCTAAGCATGATATCAATGAGTCTCTCAAAGCCATGAGAATTTCCATTGATGAGTGCAAAGAAAGAACCGCTAGGGTGCGTGCTAAGAAAGATTGCTTTGTGAAAGCGTGTTCTTCTAGTTTTTATGAGAATAAAGATGAAGATCTAAAAGTTATTGATGTGTCTCCTATTAAATATTTGTTTTGCAATATGAATCTTGATAATGATGGGACTGATGATGAGTCAACTTTAGTTAGAAGGCGTCCCAAAAATTCGGAGTTTTTAGATCTTCATGCAAAAATTGGTAAAAGTGGGATTGAAGAGGTCAAAACTTTAAATATCAATGAACCCACTATTTTGGATTTCAAGGAATTTAATTATTATAATTGCTCTTTGATAGATTGTATTTCCTTGTTGCAATCCGTGCTAAATTCTCCTCATGCTTATAGTCAAAATAAAGCTTTTACCAAACATATCGTTGGTGCTTTGATGCAATCTTATGAAGAAAAACTTGAGTTGGAAGTTTCTATCCCTAGAAAACTTTATGATGAGTGGGAACCTACTATTAAAATTAAAATTAAGGATCATGAATGCTATGCTTTATGTGATTTGGGTGCTAGTGTTTCCACGATTCCAAAAACTTTGTGTGATTTGCTAGGTTTCCGCGAATTTGATGATTGTTCTCTAAACTTGCACCTTGCGGATTCCACTATTAAGAAACCTATGGGAAGAATTAATGATGTTCTTATTTTGCAAATAGGAACTATGTGCCCGTAGATTTCATTGTTCTTGATATAGATTGCAATCCTTCATGTCCTATTATTCTTGGTAGACCTTTCCTTAGAACGATTGGTGCAATTATTGATATGAAGGAAGGGAATATTAGATTCCAATTTCCGTTAAGGAAAGGCATGGAACACTTCCCTAGAAAGAAAATAAAATTACCTTATGAATCTATTATGAGAGCCTTGCCTACCAAAGATGGCAATACCTAGATCTATCCTTGTTTTTATGCCTAGCTAGGGGCGTTAAACGATAGCGCTTGTTGGGAGGCAACCCAATTTTATTTTTAGTTTTTTGCTTTTTGCTTCTGTTTAGGAATAAATATTTGATCTAGCCTCTGGTTAGATTTGTTATTGTGTTTTAATTAGTGTTTATGCCAAGTTAAACCTATAGGATCTTCTTGCATGATAGTTATTTGATCTTGCTGAAAATTCCAGAAACTTTCTGTTCACGAAAACAGTTGTTAAAAATTACCAGAACGTGATATAATACGGATGCCAATTGCATCAGATCAATAAACAAATTATTAGGTCGTCCTATTTTGGTAGAATTTTTAGAGTTCCTGAAGTTTGTGTTAGTTACAGATTACTACGGACTGTTCTGTTTTTGACAGATTCTGTTTTTCGTGTGTTGTTTGCTTATTTTGATGAATCTATGGCTAGTAAAATAGTTTATAAACCATAGAGAAGTTGGAATACAGTAAGTGTAACACCAATATAAATAAAGAATGAGTTCAATACAGTACCTTGAAGTGGTGTTTTGTTTTCTTTCGCTAATGGAGCTCATGAGATTTTCTATTAAGTTTTGTGTTGTGAAGTTTTCAAGTTTTGGGTAAAGATTTGACGGATTATGGAACAAGGAGTGGCAAGAGCCTAATCTTGGGGATGCCCAAGGCACCCCAAGGTAAATCTAAGGACACCAAAAAGCCAAAGCTTGGGGATGCCCCGGAAGGCATCCCCTCTTTCGTCTTCGTCCATCCGTAACTTTACTTGGAGCTATATTTTTATTCACCACATGATAAGTGTTTTGCTTGGAGCGTCTTGTATGATTTGAGTCTTTGTTTTTAGTTTACCACAATCTTCCTCGCTGAATACACTTTTTGAGAGAGGCACACATGATTCGGAATTTATTTGAATACTCTATGTGCTTCACTTATATCTTTTGAGCTATATAGTTTTTGCTCTAGTGCTTCACTTATATCTTTTAGAGCACGGCGGTGGCTTGTTTTATAGAAACTATTGTTCTCTCATGCTTCACTTATATCATTTTGAGAGTCCTACAAAACAGCATGGTAATTTGCTTTAATTATGAAATTAGTCCTAATATGATAGGCATCCAAGATTAGTTAAAAACTTTCTTATAAGTGCGTTGAATACTAAGAGAAGTTTGATACTTGATAATTGTTTTGAGATATAAAGATGGTGATATTAGAGTCATGCTAGTTGAGTGGTCATGAATTTTAGAAATACTTGTGTTAAAGTTTGTGATCCCCGTAGCATGCACGTATGGTGAACCGTTATGTGATGAAGTCGGAGCATGATTTATTTATTTATTGTCTTCCTTATGAGTGGCGGTCGGGGACGAGCGATGATCTTTTCCTACCAATCTATCCCCCTAGGAGCATGCGCGTAATACTTTGTTTTGATAACTAATAGATTTTTGCAACAAGTATATGAGTTCTTTATGACTAATGTTGAGTCCATGGATTATATGCACTCTTATCCTTCCACCATTGCTAGCCTCTCTAATACCGCGCACTTTTCACCGGTATCATACACCCACCATATACCTTCCTCAAAACAGCCACCATACCTACCTATCATGGCATTTCCATAGTCATTCCGAGATATATTGCCATGCAACTTACCACCGTTCCGTTTACTATGACACGTTCCATCATTGTCATATTGCTTTGCATGATCATGTAGTTGACATCGTATTTGTGGCAAAGCCACCGTTCATTATCTTCATACATGTCACTCTTGATTCATTGCATATCCCGGTACACCGCCGGCGGCATTCATATCGAGTCATATTTTGTTCTAAGTATTGAGTTGTAATACTTGAGTTGTAAGTAAATAAAAGTGTGATGATCATCATTACGAGAGCATTGTACCAAGTGAGGAAAGGATGATGGAGACTATGATTCCCCCACAAGTCGGGATGAGACTCCGGACTAAAAAAAAGAGGCCATAAAAAAAAGAGAAAAGGCCCAACCAAAAAAATATATATATGAGAGAAAAGAGAGAAGGGACAATGCTACTATCCTTTTACCACACTTGTGCTTCAAAGTAGCACCATGATCTTCATGATAGAGAGTCTCCTATGTTATCACTTTCATATACTAGTGGGAATTTTTCATTATAGAACTTGGCTTGTATATTCCAATGATGGGCTTCCTCAAAATGCCTTAGGTCTTCGTGAGCAAGCGAGTTGGATGCACACCCACTTAGTTTCTTTTGTTGAGCTTTCATATACTTATAGCTCTAGTGCATCTGTTGCATGACAATCCCTACTCACTCACATTGATATCTATTAATGGGCATCTCCATAGCCCGTTGATACACCTAGTTGATGTGAGACTATCTTCCCCTTTTTGTCTTCTCCACAACCACCATTCTATTCCACCTATAGTGTTATATCCATGGCTCGCGCTCATGTATTGCGTGAAGATTGAAAAAGTTTGAGAACACCAAAAGTATGAAACAATTGCTTGGCTTGTCATCGGGGTTGTGCATGATTTAAATATTTTGTGTGGTGAAGATAGAGCATAGCCAGACTATATGATTTTGTAGGGATAACTTTCTTTGGCCATGTTATTTTGAGAAGACATGATTGCTTTATTAGTATGCTTGAAGTATTATTACTTTTATGTCAATATTAAACTTTTATCTTGAATCTTTCGGATCTAAATAATCATACCACAAATAAGAGAATTACATTGAAAATTATGCCAAGTAGCATTCCACATCAAAAATTCTGTTTTTATCATTTACCTACTCGAGGACGAGCAGGAATTAACCTTGGGGATGCTTGATACGTCTCCAACGTATCTATAATTTTTATTGCTCCATGCTATTATATATTTTGTTTTGGATGTTTAATGGGCTTCATTATACACTTTTATATTATTTTTGGGACTAACCTATTAACCAGAGGCCCAGCCCAAATTGCTGTTTTTTGCCTATTTCAGTGTTTCGTGGAAAAGGAATATCAAACGGAGTCCAAACGGAATGAAACCTTCGGGAACGTGATTTTCGGAACAAACATGATCCAGAGGACTTGGAGTGGACGTCAAGAAACGAACGAGGAGGCCATGAGGTAGGGGGGCGCCTACCCCCCTGGGCGCGCCCTCCACCATTGTGGGCCCCTCGTAGCTCCACCAACCTACTTCTTCCTCCTATATATATCTACGTACCCCCAAACTATCAGAACAGAAGCCAAAACCCTATTTCCACCGCCGCAACCTTATGTACCCGTGAGATCCCATCTTGGGGCCTTTTCCGGCGCTCCGCCGGAGGGGGCATTGATCACGGAGGGCTTCTACATCAACACCATAGCCTCTCTGATGATGTGTGAGTAGTTTACCTCAGACCTTCAGGTCCATAGTTATTAGCTAGATGGCTTCTTCTCTCTTTTTGGATCTAAATACAAAGTTCTCCTCGATTCTCTTGGAGATCTATTTGATGTAACTCTTCTTTTGCGGTGTGTTTGTCGAGATCCGATGAATTGTGGGTTTATGATCAAGATTATCTATGAACAATATTTGAATCTCCTCTGAATTCTTTTATGTATGATTGGTTATCTTTGCAAGTCTCTTCGAATTATCAGTTTGGTTTGGCCTACTAGATTGATCTTTCTTGCAATGGGAGAAGTTCTTAGCTTTGGGTTCAATTTTGCGGTGCTCGATCCCAGTGATAGCAGGGGAAACGACACGTATTGTATTGTTGCCATCGAGGATAAAAAGATGGGGTTTATATCATATTGCATGAGTTTATCCCTCTACATCATGTAATCTTGCTTAAACCATTACTCCGTTCTTATGAACTTAATACTCTAGATGCATGCTGGATAGCGGTCGATGTGTGGAGTGATAGTAGTAGATGCAGGCAGGAGTCGGTCTACTTGTCACGGACGTGATGCCTATATACATGATCATACCTAGATATTCTCATAACTATGCTCAATTCTACCAATTGCTCGACAGTAATTCGTTTACCCACCGTAATACTTATGCTATCTTGAGAGAAGCCACTAGTGAAACCTATGGCCCCGGGTCTATTTTCCATCATTAATATCTTGTCAACTAGCTATTTCTATCGCCGTTTATTTTGCAATCTTTACTTTTACTCCTTATCATAAAAATACCAAAAATATTATCTTATCATCTCTATCAAATCTCACTCTCGTAAGTGACCGTGAAGGGATTGACAACCCCTTTATCACGTTGGTTGCGAGGTTCTTATTTGTTTGTGTAGGTGCAAGGGACTTGAGCGTGGCCTCCTACTGGATTGATACCTTGGTTCTCAAAAACTGAGGGAAATACTTACGCTACTTTACTGCATCACCCTTTCCTCTTCAAGGGAAAACCAACGCAGTGCTCAAGAGGGAGCAATGCATAGCAATGAGAGGGGAGAGTGTTGTCCACGTACCCTCGTAGACCGTAAGCGGAAGCATTATGACAACGCGGTTGATGTAGTCGTACGTCTTCATGATCGACCGATCCTAGTACCAAAAGTACGGTACCTCCGCGATCTGCACACGTTCGGCTCGGTAACGTCCCACAAACTCACGATCCAGTAGAGTGTGGAGGGAGAGCTTCGTCAGCACGACGGCATGATCACGGTGATGATGAAGCTACCGGCGCAGGGCTTCGCCTAAGCACTGCAACGATATGACCGAGGTGGATTATGCTGGAGGGGGGCACCGCACACGGCTAAGAGATCAATAATCAACTTGTGTTCTAGGGTGCCCCCTGCCCCCGTATATAAAGGAGCAAGGGGGGAGGCCGGCCGACCCTTGGGGCGTGCCAAGGAGGGGAGGAGTCCTCCTCCTAGTAGGAGTAGGACTCCCCCTTTCCTAGTCCAACTAGGAGGAGGAAGGGGTAAGGAAGGAGAGGGAGAGAGGGACGGAAAGAGGGGGTGCCGCCCCCCCTCCTTGTCCAATTTGGACTCCCAGGGGGGCAGCCCTATGGCCCCTCCTCTCTCTCTCACAAGGCCCATGTTGGCCCATTAGTTCCCCTGGGGGTTTCGATAACCCCCGGCGCTTCGATAATTATCCGGTGACCCCCGGAACTCATCAGGTGTCCGAATATAGTCGTCCAATATATCAATTTTTATGTCTTGACCATTTCGAGACTCCTCGTCATGTCCGTGGTTACATCCGGGACTTTGAACTACCTTCGGTACATCAAAACACATAAACTCATAATATCGATCGTCACCGAACGTTAAGCATGCGGACCCTACAGGTTCGAGAACTATGTAGACATGACCGAGACTCATCTCCGGTCAATAACCAATAGCAGAACCTGGATGCTCATATTGGTTCCTACATATTCTATGAAGATCTTTATCGGTCAAACCACATAACAACATACGTTGTTCCCTTTGTCATCGGTATGTTACTTGCCCGAGATTCGATCGTCGGTATCTCAATACCTAGTTCAATCTCGTTACCAGCAAGTCTCTTTACTTGTTCCATAATGCATCATCCAGCAACTAACTCATTAGTCACATTGCTTGCAAGGCTTATAGTGATGTGCATTACCGAGAGGGCCCATAGATACCTCTCCGACAATCGTAGTGACAAATCCTAATCTCGATCTATGCCAACTCAACAAGTACCATCGGAGACACCCGTAGAGCACCTTTATAATCACCCAGTTACATTGTGACGTTTGGTAGCACACAAAGTGTTCCTCCGGTATTCGGGAGTTGCATAATCTCATAGCCATAGGAACATGTATAAGTCATGAAGAAAGCAATAGCAACATACTAAACGATCAAATGCTAAGCTAACGGAATGGGTCGAGTCAATCACATCATTCTCTAATGATATGATCCCGTTAATCAAATGAAAACTCATGTCTATGGCTAGGAAACTTAACCATCTTTGATTCAACGAGCTGGTCAAGTAGAGGCATACTAGTGACACTCTGTTTGTCTATGTATTCACACATGTACTAAGTTTCCGGTTAATACAATTCTAGCATGAATAATAAACATATACCATGATATAAGGAAATATAAATAACAACTTTATTATTGCCTCTAGGGCATATTTCCTTCAGTACTATCTACAAAGCTCGACTTGTCGAAAAGGGTTTTTGACAAATTTAAGATGTTGACTACGATGAGATTTTCTCACTCGTATCGATGCTTAAAGTCTGTCCGAATCATGTTAGCAATTGCCACATTTTATGAAATCTGACAAATGGATATCAAAACTGCATTCCTTAATGGATTTATTAGAGAAGAGTTGTATATGATACAACCAGAAGGTTTTGTCAATCCTAAAGGTGCTAACAAAATGTGCAAGCTCCAGCGACCCATCTATGGACTGGTGCAAGCATCTCGGAGTTGGAATATACGCTTTGATAAGTTGATCAAAGCATATAGTTTTATACAGACTTGCGGTGAAACTTGTATTTACAAGAAAGTGAGTGGGAGCACTACAGCCTTTTGATAAGTATATGTGAATGACATATTGTTGATCGGAAATGATGTAGAATTTTCTGGAAATCATAAAGGAGTGTTTGAAAGGAGTTTCTCAAAGAAAGACCTCGGTGAAGCTGCTTACATATGGGGCATCAAGATCTATAGAGATAGATCAAGACGCTTGATAAGAATTTTCAATGAGTACATACCTTGACAAGATTTTTGAAGTAGTTCAAAATGGAATAGTCAAAGAAGAAGTTCTTGCCTGTATTGCAAGGTGTAAAGTTGAGTAAGACTCAAAACACGACCACGACAGAAAATAGAAAGAGAATAAAAGTCATTCCCTATGTCTCAGCCATAGGTTCTATAAAGCATGCTATGTTATGTACCAAACCTTTTGTGTACCTTGCCATGAGTTTGGCAAAGAGGTACGAAATTGATCCGGGAGTGGATCACTTGACAGCGGTCAAAATTATCCTTAGAAGACTAAGGAGATATTTCTCGGTTATGGAGGTGATAAAGAGTTACGCTGATGCAAGCTTTTACACTGATCCGGATGACTCCGAGTCTCAATATGGATACATATTGAAAGTGGGAGCAATTAGCTAGAGTAGCTCCATGCAGAGCATTGTAGACATAGAAAATTTGCAAAATACATACGACTCTGAATGTGACAGACCCGTTGACTAAGCCTCTCTCATGAGCAAAACAAGATCAGCACCAATACTTGATGGGTGTTTGAATCATTACTATGTAATCTAGATTATTGACTCTAGTGCAAGTGGGAGACTGAAGGAAATATGCCCTAGAGGCAATAATAACGTTGTTATTTATATTTCCTTATATCATGATAAATGTTTATTATTCATGCTAGAATTGTATTAACCGGAAACTTAGTACATGTGTGAATACATAGACAAAAAGAGTGTCCCTAGTATGCCTCTACTAGACTAGCTCGTTAATTAAAGATGGTTAAGTTTCCGAGCCATAGACATGTGTTGTCATTTGATGAACGGGAACACATCATTAGAGAATGATGTGATGGACAAGACCCATCCGTTAGCTTACCACTATGATCGTTTAGTTTATTGCTATTGCTTTCTTCATGACTTATACATGTTCCTATGACTATGAGATTATGCAACTCCCGAATACCGGAGGAACACTTAGTGTGCTATCAAACATCACAACGTAACTGGGTGATTATAAAGATGCTCTACAGGTGTGTCCGATGGTGTTTGTTGAGTTGGCATAGATCGAGATTAGGATTTGTCACTCTGATTGTCGGAGAAGTATCTCTGGGCCCTCTCGGTAATGCACATCACTATAAGCCTTGCAAGCAATGTGACTAATGAGTTAGTTGCGGGATGATGCATTACGGAATGAGTAAAGAGACTTGCCGGTAACGAGATTGAACTAGGTATGATGATACCGACGATCGAATCTCGGGCAAGTAACAGAGCGATGACAAAGGGAACAACGTATGTTGTTATGCGGTTTGACCGATAAAGATCTTCGTAGAATATGCAGGAGACAATATGAGCATCCAGGTTCCACTATTGGTTATTGACCGGAGATGTGTCTCTGTCATGTCTACATAGTTCTCGAACCCGTAGGGTTCGCACGCTTAACGTTCGATGACGATTCATATTATGAGTTATGTGATTTGATGTACCAAAGGTTGTTCGGAGTCCCGGATGAGATCACGGACATGACGAGGAGTCTTGAAATGGTTGAGACATAAATATTGATATATTAGACCATGTTATTCGGACACCGGAAGTGTTCCGGATAGTTTCGGATAAAACCGGAGTGCCGAAGGGGTTACCGGAACTCCCCCGGGGAAGTAATGGGCCTTAGTGGGCCTTAGGGGAGAGAGAGGGCAGCAACCATGAGGTGGTGCGCCCCCCACAAGGGGTTTACAAATAGGATTAGGGGAGGGGGCGTGGCCCCTCTTTCCCTCTCCCTCTCCCTCTCCTTCCTTCTTCCCCCCTTCCACCAAGTGGAATCCTACTAGGACTTGAAGTCCTAGTAGGACTCCTCTCCTTGGGGCGTGCCTCTAGGGGGCGGCCGGCCTCCTCCCTCCCTCCTTTATATAGAGGGGGCACCCCATAGACAACCAAGTCTTCTCTTAGCCGTGTGCGGTGCCCCCCTCCACAGTTACACACCTCGATCATATCGTCGTAGTGCTTAGGCGAAGCCCTGCGCCGGTAACTTCATCATCATCATCGCCACGCCGTCGTGC
Source organism: Triticum aestivum (assembly GCF_018294505.1). Lineage (NCBI taxonomy): Eukaryota > Viridiplantae > Streptophyta > Magnoliopsida > Poales > Poaceae > Triticum > Triticum aestivum. The sequence continues at coordinate 329,103,211 of NC_057802.1, read as the reverse complement.
TGACGGAACTCTCCCACATCCTCAACTGGATCAAGAGCTCGAGCGACGTCATCGAGCTGAACATGTGCTGAGCGCGGAGGTGTCGTACGTTCGGTGCTTGGATCGGTTGGATCGCGAAGACGTTCGACTACATCATCCGCGTTACTAAACGCTTCCACTTTCGGTCTATGAGGGTATGTGGACACACTCTCCCCTCTTGTTGCTATGCATCTCCTAGATAGATCTTGCATGATCATAGGAATTTTTTTGAAATTATTGTGTTCCCCAACAAGAGAGAGGGCACCACCTCGGGTGGGAGAGAAGGAAGAAAGATGGGGGTTGAATGAGTGGGAGGGTGGCCACCCGACCATGCCCCCAACCACTTAACTCTTCTGGGGCTACCGTGGCCTTTCGTGGCGGTACGGTACGTAGCTAAGCTATGACCATGGTCAAAGTAGTGGTCACTTGGCCATGTCAGTACGGTTAACGGGGACTGCCCGGGCATGAACCAGGGCCTACCGCTGTTGAGCGGTAGCCCAGTTGCCCTACTGTCACCATATAGCAAGAAGGGTCACATCATGAAGGGTTATTAAGTGTTAATCTTGTAATCCAACTTGTAAGCTTTTGGGTCACGCAACCGCCTGCATTGACCTCACTTCACTACTGCAGGATGCTGCTAACGCGACACTACGATCAGAGACCCTTTGATGAAACTGTGTGCGATGCATTAATCGCAAACAGTGATGTAAAAAACCGTAAAAAAGACGCAAAATGTTTGTAATGAATGATACATCAAACACGGTTCAGATTTTAGCTGCGTGTGCGATGCTGGGCATACGGTTGATCCATACGAACTATTTGCGATGAGACAGAACAACAAAAACGGGCAGCCAGATCAAGGTGTGCGCGATATACGGCATACAGTTTGCTCCGATGAACCGTTTGCGATGATCGAGGTGAACACAAACGATTCGGCGTAACAAGATGTCTGTGATACCCGGCAAATAGGTCGGTAATTAGAATTGTGTGCGATCATTATAGACAGCCCATATGGTCTTTTTTTGTGAATTGTGTGCTCGTCAGGGCACATAGTTCAACAAACCAACCTGTGGGTGATAATGTAGAAGATCTCTGTCGAATACGTATTACTAACCGTCTGCAATGAGATTGACAGGATAAACAAAGATAACAAATTAATATGAGCGAACAAAAACAAAGATATATATAGTCTGCTTAATTTAGTCCTTATTGTTGTTGTTGTTGTTGTTGGATGGCCCTGCGACATCGTCTTGGCGAGGACGCTTCTTGCCGCTGACCATTGGCTTTTCATCGCCGCCGTCGTCGCCATCATTGTTGTTGTCGTCGTCATCCTCCTCCTTGTTCGACCATTCCTCCTCCTCATCATCATCGTCCTCTTCTTCATCCTTTGACGGCTCCTTGTCCGTCTAGTTGTTGTCTGACAACTCCGGAGGCGGCGTCCCTTCCATGATCCGAGATATAATCGAGGTATGGGCTCGACGCCGGACTCATGGAAGACGAGCGGATGATTCTGATGTTGACCTATCATCGGGCGCCAGACTATTGGTTGATACGTCCATTTTGCATCATGCTTTTATATCGATATTTATTGCATTATGGGCTGTTATTACACATTATGTCACAATACTTATGCCTATTCTCTCTTATTTTACAAGGTTTACATAAAGAGGGAGAATGCCGGCAGCTGGAATCCTGGGCTGGAAAAGGAGCAAATATTAGAGACCTATTCTGCACAACTCCAAAAGTCCTGAAACTCCAGGAAGTTATTTTTGGAGATAATAAAAAATACTGAGCAAAGAAAATACCAGAGGGGGCCCACACCCTGGCCACGAGGGTGGGGGGCGCGCCCTACCCCCTGGGCGCGCCCCCTGCCTCGTGGGCCCCCTGGTGGCCCTCCGGTGCCCATCTTCTGCTATATGAAGTCTTTCGTCCGAGAAAAAATCATAAGCAAGCTTTCGGGACGAGACTTTGCTGCCACGAGGCGGAACCTTGGCGGAACCAATCTAGGGCTCTGGCAGAGCTGTTCTGCCGGGGACACTTCCCTCCGGGAGGGGGAAATCATCGCCATCGTCATCACCAACGCTCCTCTCATCGGGAGGGGGCCAATCTCCATCAACATCTTCACCAGCACCATCTCCTCTAAAACCCTAGTTCATCTCTTGTATCCAATCTTTGTCTCCAAGTCTAGGATTGGTACCTATAGGTTGCTAGTAGTGTTGATTACTCCTTGTAGTTGATGCTAGTTGGTTTATTTGGTGGAAGATCATATGTTCATATCCTATATGCATATTAATACCCCTCTGATTATGAACATGAATATGCTTTGTGAGTAGTTATGTTTGTTCCTGAGGACATGGGAGAAGTCTTTCTATTAGTAGTCATGTGAATTTGGTATTCGTTCGATATTTTGATGAGATGTATGTTGTCTCTCCTCTAGTGGTGTTATGTGAACATCGACTACATGACACTTCACCATTGTTTGGGCCTAGAGGAAGGCATTGGGAAGTAATAAGTAGATGATGGGTTGCTAGAGTGACAGAAGCTTAAACCCTAGTTTATGTGTTGCTTCGTAAGGGGCTGATTCGGATCCATATGTTTCATGCTATGGTTAGGTTTACCTTAATACTTCTTTTGTAGTTGCGGATGCTTGCAATAGGAGTTAATCATAAGTGGGATGCTTGTCCAAGTAAGGACAGCACCCAAGCACCGGTCCACCCACATATCAAATTATCAAAGTACCGAACGTGGATCATATGAACGTGATGTAAACTAGCTTGACGATAATTCCCATCTGTCCTCGGGAGCGTTTACCTTCATATAAGAAATTGTCCAGGCTTGTCCTTTGCTACAAAAAGGATTGGGCCATCTTGCTACACTTTATTTACACTTGTTACTTGTTACTCGTTACAAATTACCTTATCACAAAACTATCTGTTACCTATAATTTCAGTGCTTGCAGAGAATACCTTGCTGAAAACCACTTATCATTTCCTTCTGCTCCTCGTTGGGTTCGACAGCCTTACTTATCGAAAGGACTACAATATATACCCTATACTTGTGGGTCATCAAGACTCTTTTCTGGCGCCGTTGCCGGGGAGTGAAGCGCCTTTGGTAGGTGGAATTTGGTAAGGAAAAATTTATATAGTGTGCTGAAATTTACTGTCACTTGTTACTATGGAAAGTAATCCTTTGAGGGGCTTGTTCGGGGTATCTTCACCTCGACCAGTAGAGCAAGGAGTTGCTCCTCAACCTACTGAACCTACTGAAAATGAAAATGTTTACTTTTAAATTCCTTCGGGTATGATAGAGAAACTGCTAGCTAATCCTTTTGCAGGAGATGGAACATTGCATCCCGATTTACACTTAATCTATGTGGATGAATTTTGTGGATTATTTAAGCTTGCAGGTATGCCCGATGATGTTATCAAGAAGAAGGTCTTCCCTTTATCTTTGAAGGGATATGCATTGACATGGTATAGGCTATGTGATGATATGGGGTCATGGGACTACAAACGGTTGAAATTGGAATTCCATCAGAAGTTTTATCCTATACATCTTGTTCATCGTGATCGTAATTATATATATAATTTTTGGCCTCGCGAAGGAGAAAGCATCGCTCAAGCTTGGGGAGGCTTAAGTCAATGTTATATTCATGCCCCAATCATGAGCTCTCAAGAGAAATGATTATTCAAAAAATTTATGCTCGGCTTTCTGACAACAATCGCTCCATGCTCGATACTTCTTGTACTAGTTCTTTTATGATGAAGACTATTGAATTCAAATGGGATTTATTGGAAAGAATTAAACGCGACTCTGAAAATTGGGATCTCGACGAAGGTAAGGAGTCAGGTATAACATCTAAGTTTGATTGTATTAAATCTTTTATGGATACTGATGTTTTCCATAAATTTAGCACTAAATATGGACTTGACTCTGAGATAGTAGCTTCTTTTTGTGAATCTTTTGCTGCTCATGTTGATCTCCCTAAGGAGAAGTGGTTTAAATATAATCCTCCCAGCGAAGTAAAAGTAGTTGCACCTATTAAAGTTGAAGAAAAGACTATCACTTATAATGATCCTATTGTTCCTACTGCTTATGTTGAGAAACCACCTTTTCCTGTTAGGATAAAGGATCATGCTAAAGCTTCAACTGTAGTCAACAAAAGTAATATTAGGACACACAAACCTCCTGAGCAAGTTAAAGTTGAACCTAATATTGCTATGGTTAAAGATCTCTTGGCTGATAATATTTATGGGCATGTTATTTACTTTTGTGATGGGACTGCTAGAATTGCTAAGCCTGGTGCCAAAGATAAACATAGACCTGTTGTAGGCATGCCTGTTATTTCTGTTAAAATAGGAGATCATTGTTATCATGGCTTGTGTGATATGGGTGCTAGTGCTAGTGCAATACCTATTTCCTTATATCAAGAAATTATGCATGATATTGCACCTGCTGAGTTAGAAGAAATTGATGTCACCATTAAGCTTGCCAATAGAGATACAATTTCACCAATTGGGATTGTTAGAGATGGTGAGGTCTTGTGTGGGAAAGCTAAATATCCTATTGATTTCCTTGTTCTTGGTTCCCCTCAAGATAGCTTTTGTCCCATTATATTTTGTAGACCCTTCTTTAATACTGTTAATGCTAAGATAGACTGCAAGAAGGATGTTGTTACTATTGGTTTGGATGATATGTCTCATGAGTTTAATTTCTCTAAATTTCGTAGACAACCTCGTGATGAAGAATTGCCTAGTAAAGATGAAATTATTGGTCTTGCTTCTATTGCCGTACCTCCTAGTGATCCTTTAGAACAATATTTGCTAGACCATGAAAATGATATGTTTATGAATGAAAGAAGGGAAATAGATGAAGTATTCTTTGATAGTGTGCTGAAATTTACTGTCACTTGTTACTATGGAAAGTAATCCTTTGAGGGGCTTGTTCGGGGTATCTTCACCTCGACCAGTAGAGCAAAGAGTTGCTCCTCAACCTACTGAACCTACTGAAAATGAAAATGTTTACTTTGAAATTCCTTCAGGTATGATAGAGAAACTGCTAACTAATCCTTTTGCAGGAGATGGAACATTGCATCCCGATTTACACTTAATCTATGTGGATGAATTTTGTGGATTATTTAAGCTTGCAGGTATGCCCGGTGATGTTATCAAGAAGAAGGTCTTCCCTTTATCTTTGAAGGGATATGCATTGACATGGTACAGGCTATGTGATGATATGGGATCATGGGACTACAAACGGTTGAAATTGGAATTCCATCAGAAGTTTTATCCTATGCATCTTGTTCATCGTGGTCGTAATTATATATATAATTTTTGGCCTCGCGAAGGAGAAAGCATCGCTCAAGCTTGGGGAGGCTTAAGTCAATGTTATATTCATGCCCCAATCATGAGCTCTCAAGAGAAATGATTATTCAAAAAATTTATGCTCGGCTTTCTGACAACAATCGCTCCATGCTCGATACTTCTTGTACTAGTTCTTTTATGATGAAGACTATTGAATTCAAATGGGATTTATTGGAAAGAATTAAACGCGACTCTGAAAATTGGGATCTCGACGAAGGTAAGGAGTCAGGTATAACATCTAAGTTTGATTGTGCTAAATCTTTTATGGATACCGATGTTTTCCATAAATTTAGCACTAAATATGGACTTGACTCTGAGATAGTAGCTTCTTTTTGTGAATCTTTTGCTACTCATGTTGATCTCCCTAAGGAGAAGTGGTTTAAATATAATCCTCCCATCGAAGTAAAAGTAGTTGCACCTATTAAAGTAGAAGAAAATACTATCACTTATAATGATCCTATTGTTCCTACTGCTTATGTTGAGAAACCACCTTTTCCTGTTAGGATAAAGGATCATGCTAAAGCTTCAACTGTAGTCAACAAAAGTAATATTAGGACACACAAACCTCCTGAGAAAGTTAAAGTTGAACCTAATATTGCTATGGTTAAAGATCTCTTGGCTGATAATATTGATGGGCATGTTATTTACTTTTGTGATGAGACTGCTAGAATTGCTAAGCCTGGTGCCAAAGATAAACATAGACCTGTTGTAGGCATGCCTGTTATTTCTGTTAAAATAGGAGATCATTGTTATCATGGATTGTGTGATATGGGTGCTAGTGCTAGTGCAATACCTATTTCCTTATATCAAGAAATTATGCATGATATTGCACCTGCTGAGTTAGAAGAAATTGATGTCACCATTAAGCTTGCCAATAGAGATACAATTTCACCAATTGGGATTGTTAGAGATGTTGAGGTCTTGTGTGGGAAAGCTAAATATCGTGCTGATTTCCTTGTTCTTGGTTCCCATCAAGATAGCTTTTGTCCCATTATATTTGGTAGACCCTTCTTGAATACTGTTAATGCTAAGATAGACTGCAAGAAGGATGTTGTTACTATTGGTTTGGATGATATGTCTCATGAGTTTAATTTCTCTAAATTTCGTAGACAACCTCGTGATGAAGAATTGCCTAGTAAATATGAAATTATTGGTCTTGCTTCTATTGCCGTACCTCCTAGTGATCCTTTAGAACAATATTTGCTAGACCATGAAAATGATATGTTTATGAATGAAAGAAGGGAAATAGATGAAGTATTCTTTAAACAGGGACCCATTCTGAAACACAATTTGCCTGTTGAAATCCTAGGGGATCCTCCTCCACCCAAGGGTGATCCCGTGTTTGAGCTTAAACCGTTGCCTGATACTCTTAAATATGCTTATCTTGATGAAAAGAAGATATATCCTGTTATTATTAGTGCTAGCCTTTCAGAGAAGGAGGAAGAAAAATTATTGAAAACTCTGAAGAAGCACCATGCTGCTATTGGATATACTCTTGATGATCTTAAGGGCATTAGTCCCACTCTATGTCAACACAAAATAAATTTGGAGAAAGATGCCAAACCAGTTATTGATCATCAACGACGGCTGAATCCTAAGATGAAAGAGGTGGTAAGAAAGGAAATACTAAAGCTCCTTGAGGCAGGTATAATTTATCCCATTGCTGATAGTCAGTAGGTAAGTCCTGTCCATTGTGTCCCTAAGAAGGGAGGTATCACTGTCATTCCTAATGATAAAGATGAATTGATTCCGCAAAGAATTATTACAGGTTATAGGATGGTAATTGATTTCCGCAAATTAAATAAGGCTACTAAAAAGATCATTACCCCTTACCTTTTATTGATCAAATGCTAGAAAGATTATCCAAACACACACATTTTTGCTTCCTAGATGGTTACTCTGGTTTCTCTCAAATACCTGTGTCAGCTGATGATCAAGCAAAGACCACTTTTACTTGCCCTTTCGGTACTTTTGCTTATAGACGTATGCCTTTTGGTTTATGTAATGCACCTGCTACCTTTCAAAGATGCATGATGGCTATATTCTCTGACTTTTGTGAAAAGATTTGTGAGGTTTTCATGGACGATTTCTCCGTTTATGGATCCTCTTTTGATGATTGCTTGAGCAACCTTGATCGAGTTTTGTAGAGATGTGAAGAAACTAACCTTGTCTTGAATTGGGAGAAGTGCCACTTTATGGTTAATGAAGGCATTGTTTTGGGGCATAAAATTTCTGAAAGAGGTATTGAAGTTGATAAAGCTAAAGTTGATGCTATTGAAAAGATGCCATGTCCCAAGGATATCAAAGGTATAAGAAGTTTTCTTGGTCATGCCGGTTTTTATAGGAGATTCATTAAGGACTTCTCAAAAATTTCTCGGCCTCTGACTAATCTATTACAAAAAGATATACCATTTGTTTTTGATGATGATTGTGTAGAAGCATTTGAAATACTTAAGAAAGCATTAATCTCTGCACCTATCGTTCAGCCACCTGATTGGAATTTACCTTTTGAAATTATGTGTGATGCTAGCGATTATGTTGTAGGTGATGTTCTAGGGCAAAGAGTTGATAAGAAATTAAATGTTATTCAATATGCTAGTAAAACTCTAGACAATGCCCAGAGAAATTATGCCACGACTGAAAAAGAATTCTTAGCAGTTGTATTTGCTTGTGATAAGTTCAGACCTTATATTGTTGATTCTAAAGTAACTATTCACACTGATCATGCTGCTATTAAATATCTTATGGAAAAGAAAGATGCTAAACCTAGACTTATTAGATGGGTTCTCTTGCTACAAGAATTTGATTTGCATATTATTGATAGAAAGGGAGCTGAGAACCCCGTTGCAGACAACTTGTCTAGGTTAGAAAATGTTCTTGATGACCCACTACCTATTGATGATAGTTTTCCCGATGAACAACTAAATGTCATAAATGCTTCTCGTACTGCTCCATGGTATGCTGATTATGCTAATTATATTGTTGCTAAATTTATACCACCTAGTTTCACATACCAGCAAAAGAAAAAGTATTTCTATGATTTAAGACATTACTTCTGGGATGACCCACATCTTTATAAAGAAGGAGTAGATGGTGTTATTAGACATTGTGTACCTGAGCATGAACAGGAAGAGATCCTACGCAAGTGTCACTCCAAGGCTTATGGAGGACACCACGCTGGAGATAGAACTGCACATAAGGTATTGCAATCCGGTTTTTATTGGCCTACTCTCTTCAAGGATGCTCGTAAGTTTGTCTTATCTTGTGATGAATGTCAAAGAATTGGTAACATTAGTAGACATCAAGAAATGCCTATGAATTATTCACTCTTTATTGAACCATTTGACGTTTGGGGCTTTGATTATATGGGACCGTTTCCTTCCTCTAATGGGTATACACATATTTTAGTTGCTGTTGATTACGTTACTGGGTAGAAGCTATTCCAACTAGTAGTGCTGATCATAACACTTCTATTAAGATGCTTAAAGAAGTTATTTTTCCGAGGTTTGGAGTCCCTAGATATTTAATGACTGATGGTGGTTCACATTTTATTCATGGTGCCTTTCGTAAAATGCTTGCTAAGTATGATGTTAATCATAGAATTGCATCTCCTTATCACCCACAGTCTAGTGGTCAAGCAGAATTGAGCAATAGAGAGCTTAAATTAATTTTGCAAAAGACTGTTAATAGATCTAGAACGAATTGGTCCAAGAAACTTGATGATGCATTATGGGCCTATAGAACTGCATATAAAAATCCTATGGGTATGTCTCTGTATAAAATGGTTTATGGAAAAGCATGTCATTTACCTCTCGAACTAGAACATAAGGCATATTGGGCTATTAAAGAGCTCAATTATGATTTCAAACTTGCCGGTGAGAAGAGGCTATTTGACATTAGCTCACTTGATGAATGGAGAACCCAAGCCTATGAGAATGCCAAGTTGTTTAAAGAAAAAGTTAAAAGATGGCATGACAAAAGGATACAAAAGCGTGAGTTTATTGTAGGTGATTATGTGTTACTATACAACTCTCGTTTAAGATTTTTTGCAGGAAAACTTCTCTCTAAATGGGAAGGCCCTTACGTTATCGAGGAGGTCTATCATTCCGGTGCTATAAAAATCAACAACGTTGAAGGCACAAATCCGAAGATGGTGAACGGTCAAAGAATCAAATATTATATCTCAGGTAACCCTATAAATGTTGAAACTAATGTTATTGAAACCGTAACACCGGAGGAATACATAAGAGACACTTTCCAGAATGTTTCAGACTCCGAAAAGGAATATGTATGTGGTACGGTAAGTAAACCGACTCCAAAACAGTTCTAATGGCAAATTTTCTCCGTTTTGGAATATTTAGAAAATAGGAAAATAAGAAGCAGTCCGGGAAGGACACGAGGCCTCCACGAGGGTGGAGGGCGTGCCCTACCCCCCTGGGCACGCCCCCCTGCCTCATGGGCACTTTGTGTGCTCTCCGGACTCCGTTTTCTTGCACGATACTTCTTTCCGTCGGTAAAAATTCATTATATAATCTCCCGAAGGTTTTGACCTCCGTATCACGCAAATATCCTTTGTTCTTGTTTCGAGCTGTTTTCTGTCAGAGTTGTCAAGGCCAGGCATCATGTCACGCCCCTCCTCCAACAATGGTGACAATGATGCTTGGCTAATGAAGATAGAGCTGAAGAGGGAAGAACCCATAGAGATCAACAAGGATGAAGGGATCAAGAAGGCCACGGAGGACCAAGCTCCGGCAGTAGAAGACATCCTTCAACTTGATCACAATCTTCTTACCCCAACTGAGATCGAAGCTTTCAAGATGATTGAGTTAGCTCGTATACAGAACAAGTATCTCACACGTGAAAATATTTTGTTGAAGGAGCATATCATCGCACTCAAGAGCATTATCCGCAAGTTGGAGGACCTCTTACGCTCGATGTGCGACTATCCATCATCACCTCCATCTTCTTCACCAGCAAAAGAGATATAATCAAATGGGTATGGGCACTCCCCTTGGAAACTGCCAAGCTTGGGGGAGGTGCCCCGATATCGTATCACCATCACATCTCTATCTTTACCGTTTTCTTAGTTCGATCCTTTTAGTAATATCTTGATCTAGTAGAATAAAGTTTTTTAGTATGATTTAGTTTTGAGTCTTGCTTTATGATCCCTCTATGTAATCGAGTCTGTGAGCTATATATAATAAATATTAGTGTTGAGTCAAGGGCTTGATTATCTTGCTATGATCTTGAGGGAATAAAAGAAAAAGAAAGAACAAAAAGAAATAAAAGAGATCATATTGATCTTATGGAGAGTAATGACTTCACATAGAAAGGGTATGATGATTAAAAGTTGTTGAGAGTTGACAAACATAGCTTTGGTCATCGTTGCAATTAATAGGAAGTAATAAAGAAAGAGAGGTTTCACATATAAATATACTATCTTGGACATCTTTTATGATTGTGAGCACTCATTAAAATATGACATGCTAAAGAGTTGATGTTGGACAAGGAAGACAACGTAATGGGTTTTGTTTTCTTATATCTGAGATAAAGTATATTGTCATGGATCCTCCAACATGTTGAGCTTGCCTTTCTCCCTCATGCTAGCCAATTCTTTGCACCAAGTAGAGATACTACTTGTGCTTCCGAAATACCCTTAAACCCAATTTTGCCATGAGAGTCCACCATATCTACCTATGGATTGAGTAAGATCCTTCAAGTAAGTTGTCATCGGTGCAAGGAATAAAAATTGCTCTTTAAATATGTATGATTGATTAGTGTGGAGGAAATAAGCTTTATACGATCTTGTGATGTGGAAGAAATAAAAGCGACGAACTGCATAATAAAGGTCCATATCACAAGTGGCAATATAAAGTGACGTTCTTTCGCATTAAGATTTTGTGCATCCAACCCTGAAAGCGCATGACAACCTCTGCTTCCCTCTGCGAAGGGCCTATCTTTTACTTTTATCTCTTACCCTTATGCAAGAGTCATGGTGATCTTCACCTTTCCTTTTTACATTTTATCCTTTGGCAAGCACACTGTGTTGGAAAGATCCTGATATATATATCCAATTGGATGTACGTTAGCATGAACTATTATTGTTGACATTACCCTTGAGGTAAAAGGTTGGGAGGCAAAACTATAAGCCCCTATCTTTCTCTGTGTCCAATTAAAACTCCATAATCACAAGTATTGCGTGAGTGTTAGCAATTGTGAAAGACTAAATCATAGTTGAGTATGTGGACTTGCTGAAAAGCTCTTATATTGACTCTTTCTGATGTTATGATAAATTGCAATTGCCTCAATGACTGAGATTATAGTTTGTTCGTTCTCAATGAAGTTTCTGATTCATACTTTGCATTGTGAATAGATTATTACTTGAGCATAAGAAATCATATGACAATATCCATATATGTTGCTGTTATAAGAATAATCATGATGCCCTCATGCCCGTATTTTATTTTATCGACACCTCCATCTCTAAACATGTGGACATATTTATCGTTGTCGGCTTCCGCTTGAGGACAAGCGAGGTCTAAGCTTGGGGGAGTTGATACGTCCATTTTGCATCATGCTTTTATATCGATATTTATTGCATTATGGGCTGTTATTACACATTATGTCACAATACTTATGCCTATTCTCTCTTATTTTACAAGGTTTACATAAAGAGGGAGAATGCCGGCAGCTGGAATTCTGGGCTGGAAAAGGAGCAAATATTAGAGACCTATTCTGCACAACTCCAAAAGTCCTGAAACTCCACGGAAGTTATTTTTGGAAATAATAAAAAATACTGAGCGAAGAAAATACCAGAGGGGGCCCACACCCTGGCCACGAGGGTGGGGGGCGCGCCCTACCCCCCTGAGCGCGCCCCCTGCCTCGAGGGCCCCCTGGTGGCCCTCCGGTGCCCATCTTCTGCTATATGAAGTCTTTCGTCCGAGAAAAAATCATAAGCAAGCTTTCGGGACGAGACTCCGCCGCCACGAGGCGGAACCTTGGCGGAACCAATCTAGGGCTCCGGCGGAGCTGTTCTGCCGGGGACACTTCCCTCCGGGAGGGGGAAATCATCGCCATCGTCATCACCAACGCTCCTCTCATCGGGAGGGGGCTAATCTCCATCAACATCTTCACCAGCACCATCTCCTCTAAAACCCCAGTTCATCTCTTGTATCCAATCTTTGTCTCCAAGTCTGGGATTGGTACCTGTAGGTTGCTAGTAGTGTTGATTACTCCTTGTAGTTGATGCTAGTTGGTTTATTTGGTGGAAGATCATATGTTCAGATCCTATATGCATATTAATACCCCTCTGATTATGAACATGAATATGCTTTGTGAGTAGTTACGTTTGTTCCTGAGGACATGGGAGAAGTCTTGCTATTAGTAGTCATGTGAATTTGGTATTCGTTCGATATTTTGATGAGATGTATGTTGTCTCTCCTCTAGTGGTGTTATGTGAATGTCAACTACATGACACTTCACCATTGTTTGGGCCTAGAGGAAGGCATTGGGAAGTAATAAGTAGATGATGGGTTGCTAGAGTGACAGAAGCTTAAACCCTAGTTTATGCGTTGCTTCGTAAGGGGCTGATTGGGATCCATATGTTTCATGATATGGTTAGGTTTACCTTAATACTTCTTTTGTAGTTGCGGATGCTTGCAATAGGAGTTAATCATAAGTGGGATGCTTGTCCAAGTAAGGACAGCACCCAAGCACCGGTCCACCCACATATCAAATTATCAAAGTACCGAACGCGAATCATATGAACGTGATGAAAACTAGCTTGACGATAATTCCCATGTCTCCTCGGGAGCGTTTTCCTTCATATAAGAAATTGTCCAGGCTTGTCCTTTGCTACAAAAAGGATTGGGCCATCTTGCTGCACTTTATTTACACTTGTTACTTGTTACTCGTTACAAATTACCTTATCACAAAACTATCTGTTACCTATAATTTCAGTGCTTGCAGAGAATACCTTGCTGAAAACCACTTATCATTTCCTTCTGCTCCTCGTTGGGTTCGACACTCTTACTTATCGAAAGGACTATGATAGATCCCCTATACTTGTGGGTCATCATTGGTCGAACTGACGTCCTCGCTGTCGCTCGACATGGCTGCAGAGTGTGTGCCAGTGTGTAGCGCGGCCTGCCGTGGACGATGAAGATGGTGGACACTTAAGTGGGGTATGCAGAGAAGAGGAAATGCCAATTGAAGCGGGGGTTGATGTATGATCTAACCGCTGATATAATCAACCGCAATTATTTGTATCCAGTCGCTCCAAATTCCCAAGGTTGCGCAAGACTCCTATTGGCTGGTTTCTTTTTTCAGGACAAAGACAAGGAACGAGTTTTGGGATTATGCACCGGTACCGGTACGAACGGAGTAGGACAATTGGCAAGCAATACGTTGAGCTCTTCTTATTGATAAAACTAGTAATAATCAAACTACAAAGGAAAAGAAAAAAGACAAAGGAAAATATCTGCACGAATCTTCACGTAACATCAATGCATAGGACCTAGATGTGCATTACTTAGAGAACATCTAGATGTGCTTTAGCAATACTGTCAAACAAAACCCCTAATCATCATTGCAAACAGCGCATAGAACATGGCTAATGCGACAACCACAACTACACATGCTAGTTCCTTCCTGTCTCCTTACTTTCATCTGTTGCCTGTGATTGATTCTTTCTTGCTTCATCGTACTGACTGTACATTCCAGATCAGCCAGCTTCATCTTCAGCTTTACGTTATCTTCTTCGAGCTTGGTGATAACACTCCGAGCCTTGCCATGCCATTCTTCATCTAGCCAGTTAACAAAGTCACAAGCCTCATATCCCTACCAATGTTAAATAGTATTTAGGATGAGCGGTGGCATTAACTCAAGTAAAATGATGAACTTAGCACTAACCTCTAAGGGGCAACTGAGAAACCGCCTGCCAATGTTGAATCCCTCCGTGCATACACGTCGAGCGGGAGTGTGCCCGTGCACACAACTCAGCTTTTGGTACTTCTCGGTGGCGCAAAACTCGGAGTCGAACTCGTGTTGCGGGAGTCTGGAGTCATGCTCCGGATCCGGTGGCAGATCGCTTTCCTGGGGGGGGGGGGTCATTCAGGACGGATTCAGCAAGGAGCTACTTTGGACATGCTAAAAAAGATCGGGATAGATTGGAACCTGACAGGACGATTCAGATCCGTAGTACACCTACCTTCTGATGACCTTAGGCAAGTGCTCGGCGGCGACCGCCGTCGTGGCGGCGATACGAGCAGGAGCAGCCACACCGAAACCATCAGCACCACTGTTCGCATTCCCCCAATGTCAGCGCCACGCGAGGGAATTTAGAGGCTATGTAGGGATTTGGGGGAAATGGGGGAACTGTGGGGATAAGCTAACGGCCGGGAACTACTTATGGCACTATATGTTGTAAACGGCACAATGTTTATACATGTCATTTGTGTTAGGTATTACAACGTCACACACGATTTCCGCACCAAACCATGTGAGAAGACAACGTAGGTGAGACACGGTTGCCGTTACATAACCGTACGTGATGTACTACCCTGTACATATAATTGAGTTACAGTGATACTGTGTAAACAGCCGCTCTGCGGATATCCGTCAACAAATAAAATAGCCGCTCTACATATAGAGATGGCGGCGGCGGCGTAGGCAGCGTCTACCGAAGAAGAGGCCAATCCTCGGTCGGTGGGCGGTGGCAACGTCATAGGAGGTCAATCCTCGGCCTGCGGCGGGAGATAGGATGAGGAGCTCAACCATCAAGGTCGGCGGCGGCGTGAGTTGAGCACATCCATCGCGGTCAATGGCGGGATAGTGGAGGTCGGACTTCAGGCGGCAGCCGCACTAAGCTTTGCTCCTCGACCCTGCTGTCTCGGCATGCCGCCGCATCGCGTTCTCTGTCTGCTGGGTGGAGGTCACTGCGCGGCTAATTAATTAAGGTATTATTTTCGTGAGTGGCTTAATTAAGGTATTCAATTCCTAAGGGTAGTGTTGTACTAGTACTCTGTGTGTAAATTGACTGGCCATTAATTTTTGTCATTGCACGTCTGCATAACAATATGGAGCGCCCTCAGTAATTATGAAAATAAAACCTTGTGATTTATGCACGCATCTTTGGGCAACAATTAATCCGGTTGTTGTTTTGTTTTTAATTACCATTCGTGTGGTGCAGATGGAATGATCTCGATGGATGAAGAATTGGACAACCACAGATTTTATCAGTGGCGTGACAGAGTTCATGAATTTGGCTGAAAGCACAAAGAGGAGAATTGGTGATGCGGATTACATCATGTGTCCATGTACTGATTGTGCCAATACAGAGTCACATGAAGTTGCAGATGTCCAGTGGCACTTAGTATATTGGGGATTCATGGATGGATATACATGTTGGACCAGACACGGTGAGGAGGAGGTCATGGATGGAGATACCCAGGGCTACGAGATGTCAAACCCCGATCAGTGTCACATGGATGTTGAATCTAACATCGGGGCAGAGGCTTCAAGCTACCAATGGAACACCGGGAAGCCGAAATGCCCACCGGAAAACCAAGACGTCGACGATCTTGATATGCCAGATTTTGCTGCTATGATTGCAGATTTCGAGGGCCCAAAAAATGATATGATTGGGTACAAGGATCTGCCAACCATTGATGCGGACTCCAAGAAAGAATTGTATCCAGGTTGCAAAAAGAAATATTCCAAGTTGAGTGCCACCCTGGCGCTTCTCAGATTTAAAGCAGCAAACGGTCTATCAAACAAGGGCTTCACAGAGATGTTAGGTCTTTTCAAAGAAATTCTTCCGGAAGATAATGTGCTCCCCATAAGCACGAATGAAGCGAAGAAAATTGTTTGCACATTGGAACTTGAAGTACAGAAGATACACGCTTGTGTGAATGATTGTATATTGTACCGTGGTGAGTACAAAGATTTGCGTGCATGTCCCACATGCAAGCATGCACGATACAAGTGCAGGAGAGCAAAGGACAAGTACAAATTGGATGACGAGATCAAGACAAGAATCCCGTTCAAGGTTGTTTGGTACTTGCCTTTAATTCCAAGGTTGAGGTGTTTTTTTGCAAACCCTAGAGAGGCAAAGAGGTTGCGGTGGCATCATGATGAGCGAATTGCGAATAAGTATATGAGGCACCCGAAAGATGGGTCTCAGTGGGAATTAATCGACAACAAGTTTCAAAACTTTGCCAAGGATCCTAGAATTATAAGGCTTGGGGAGTGTACTGACGGGATGAATCCTTTTGGCGATATGAGCACCAATCACATCACATGGCCGGTGCTTCTGTGCATATATAACCTAGCTCCTTGGTTGTGTATGAAGAAAAAATAAATTATGATGTCAATGATTATCCAAGGCCCGAAGCAACCTGGAAATGACATCGACATTTACTTTCAGCTACTGGTAGAAGAAGTACTGACAGTGTGGATAGATGCGCCTGCTGTAAAATGCTATGATGCTTACAGAAAGGAGATTTTCGATCTACATGCGATGCTGGTGCACACCATTCAAGATATGCCGGCATTAGGCAACACGTTGGGGAAGAAAACAAAGGGAGATGTAGGGTGTGTCACATGCATGGATAGGACAGCTAGCAGATTTCTTCCCAAGCACAAAACCGTGTATTTGCATCATCGTAGGTTCTTACGGAAAAATCACCCGTACCAAATGATGAAAGCTGAATTTGATGGTATGACAGAGGTAGATGTGGGCCCAAGACCCTATGATGGGGAGGTGGTCCACAAAATGGCTAAACAAATTAATGTTGTGCTTGGCAAGAAGCACCCTTTGATGGTGAAACAAACACACCAAGGGTCAAGTGTTTAAGAAGAAATCGGTGTTCTGGAAATTACCTTACTGGGAGATTCTACGCGTATGTCACTGCATCGATGTCATGCACGTAGAGAAGAACGTATGTGAAATCATCCTTGGTACTCTGCTCAAGAAAGGTAAAAGAAAGGATGGTGACGGTTCACGGCTCGATATGCTTGCTGATCAATCAAAACGCAAGAGTGAAGCAGAAGATGATGAAAAATTCATCAAAACTTGCCAGAGTTACAATTTCAGTACAAAAGAAGCAACACAGTTCTTCACCTATTTGTTGTCAGTTAAGACACCCTCTTCCTATTCCGCAAACATCAGAAGTCTCGTGGATGTGAGCTCAGGTAAAATGAAGTTGGGACACATGAAGTCACATGATTGCCATGTAATGTTGACACAAATCCTCCCGGTGGCCGTCAAGAATCTGATGGACAAAGATATAAGAAACACACTCATTGAGCTCTGTGATTTCTTCAACCAACTATGGCAGAAAGTTGTAGATCCTGAAGAGTTGTATCATATGCAAGATGATATTGCAAGAATATTGTCAACCCTAGAGATGTTTTTCCCACCATCATTCTTTGATGTCATGGTCCATCTCACTGTGCACCTTGTCAACGAGATAAAGTATTGTGGTCCTATGTTTCTTCGCAACATGTATCCCTTCGAGTGGTTCATGGGAATACTGAAGCGCTTTTGTTGGAACCGAAACCATCCAGAGGCAAGCATCCTACAAGGTTATACCATGGAGGAGGTGGTTGCGTTTTGCACCGAATACATGAAACAAAGACCTATAGGTTTGCCCCTCTCTCGCCACGAGGGAAGGATGAAAGGTAAGACGGTCCTTGCTGGCACGCAAATGGCTGCACCCGGAGAATTGGTAGAGAAAGCCCATTTGATGGTATTGTTTAATAACCAAGTTCTCAGCGGTTATGCCGAAGAACACTTGGCGGAGATACGCCAAAGCTTCTTACCAATGGTGCCTTCATCAGATGTGGAGATGAAGGAGCACAGTAAGAACTACGCTGAATGGCTGAAGAATCATTTGGCACAAGGATCCATCGTTGACATTGCTACGTGGTTGGCACAAAAGCCATCACCTACGTTGTTGACGTACCAAGCATATGACATAAATGGATACACGTTCTACACTAAGGAACGTGATCAGAAGACCTCATATTAGAACAGCTCTGTTCGAATAGAATGCATGACTGTAGATGAAGCTGATAAAAGGGTATACTATGGAACCATCAAAGAGATTTGGGAGCTTGACTATGTGAAAGTTAAGGTGGCATTATTCAGGTGCGCATGGATACCTCTTGGTCATGTAAAGGTTGATGATTACAGGAAGACCTGTGTTAACAGGACAATGATGGCATATCACGCAGACCCGTTCATTCTTGCCAGCGATGCTACCCAGATTTTCTTTGCGGAAGACCTCTTGCGTAAGAACTGCCATGTAGTGATGCATGGGAGGAGGAGGGTACTGGGTGTCGAGGATTTTGCCGATGAGGACGAGTACGATGAATTTGCTGAGTTGCCAGCCAAGGGATCACACACCCGTGTAACAGAGCAGCGTAAAATCATCAGAAAACCCAAGTTCATTTGGGGTCAACGTAATGATCCCAGTTTCCCCATGTACGTGGGAATTAAGCCATAAGACTAGTCTTTATGCCTACCCTGCAACTTAATTTGTTCAATTTAGAACTGTCACGTGTACTAAATTTGTGAGTTATGCCCGGTTTTCTGTTGATGTAAGAACCGTTAATATGTTGACCTTGATATGCTGTCAGCTCAGGCAATGAATATGAACTATTTTTTGTTATTATTATTATATCATAGAGGTAGCACACTCAATTGATCTCACTACAATATGTGTTAACAAAAATATGCAATCTGGTTTGCGAATAGCACACGGTTCGTTGATGAAAGTCGTGTGCCGACCAAACCCCGCCCGCGATCTGAGTCATGCTTTCTAATTGGCCAGAACCCAAACCCCACGGATCGTATGTCTGCACCATTGGATGCTCCCAGATCGAACGGCGATCCTCATCCCTTTGGACAGCACATGCAGTTTCTGTTGTAATTTTAATTTTTATGCACAAAATGCACGTTAAACTCAAAAAATGTCTTAAATATAGCTAACGATACCTGAAATGCGCCAGAAAATCAAACCCGTGGTATAATGGTGATTGCGTATCGTGAAAAATTTTATGAGGCTAAACGATGAAGTCACCGGCCACTGGAGTTTGAATTGACACGTCTCGTTTTGGAAACCATGATCCTTCATGTGAGATGCTCCGGTTTGGAAGGAGCGATAATCAAAACTTGTGCCAAACTTTACCAATTTTTTTCCACGGGGTCGTGAGAGCACGCCACAGGCACACATCGATTTTGATGATGTCCGGACTCCATCTGAATTTCCTGTAATTAAAATACCAACTAGGCCTACGCCAGTGGCCGCACCTCGCGGCGGAAATGTTTGAAACTTCTCCTCGCTTCTCAGACAAACGGATGAAAACTCGCAAAACGATGCACAAATTATTTGTACACCTTCTTTGCTAAGGGTGGCCATAGTGGGGGTATCATAGCCGGTATCATGACTCGGGAATAGCAAATACTAGCAAGATGCCCGTGCGTTGCACGGAACATCAAGATGCATTTGTATGAGTAGTTTATCTTGTGGGAGATAAGGATGAACGAGGGAAGGCCTTATTTGCAAATATGGAGAGGAGTGTGAGTATCTTTTTGCAAAATTGCCATAGTTTTCTTCCTATCCATCAGATATAAATCGGACGACCTATATTACAGGACGACAGGCACACCATCATCACCAACTCTGTTTTTTATAAGAGCAGAGATGATGATGTGGCAAAGAATTAAATAAGGGAGAGTGGGTTAGAGTAACATAGGTAGATACCGTAACATAGTAAATGCTATACTACTTTGTGTCATGCATGGCCATAAATACGGTCATCTATGATACTATGCACTATGAAGGTACGTACGTAGTATCATATGCATGATACTATAGTATATGATACTCCCCACTATAAGGCTGGCCATAGTGGTGGTATCATAGCCGATATCATGCACTCAGAAAATAGCAAGTATGCTGATGTGGCAAAGAATTAAAGAAGATAGAGAGGGTTAGAGTAACATATAGGTAGATATTGTATCATGTTAAATGTGATGCTAATTTGTGTCATGCATGGCAATAAATATGATCATGTATGATACTACTCTATTATACTATGCACTATAATTAAAGGTAGTATCATACACTAGTATCATATATATGCATGATACTAGTATATGATACTCTCCACTATGAGTAGCCTAAGTATAACCTAACTAAAACACCCACATGTAGTTGTAGTAGGGTTTTTGACTTTATATGCACTAAAATGCAAGGTAAGTGCAAAGAATGACTTAAACATAGCAGACGAGACCTGAAATGGGCCGGAAAATCAAACCAAGGGTATATCCGCAATTGTTTACCATGATTTTTTTAGGCGGAACGACGTAGTAACTGACGATTTGGAGTCTGAAGTGCCGCGTGTCCTTTTGGAAACTATGATCCTTCTTCTGAGATGCTCCGGTATGGAAAGTGCGAGCACCAAAACTTGTGTCAAACTTTACCACATTTTCCCATGCGATCGTGAGAGCATGCCACAGTGACATAATGATTTTCGTTATTTTTCAGACTCTATATGCATTTTCTTAAATTAAAATACCAACAAGGCCTATGGCCGCACCCTGCAGCCAAACTGTTTGAAGTTTTTTCCCGTTTCTCGGACAATGAATGAAAACTCGCAAAGCGACACACAAATGATCTTGCTAACACCCACGTGTAGTTGCGACTATATATATACAAACGAGATCTTTTTTTGCATATTCAAAGTTTGAGATTGCTAGCCAGGCCTGCCGCCTGGTAAAATGTACCATAAAATCGAACCATAGGGTACAATCGTGATTTCTTACCGTGGAAAAAAATTGGAGGCAAAACGATGAACTCATGCTTTCATTCAAACGAAAATGTGATGTTAGTTAATGTAAATGTTTTCAAATAGCACACGGTTCACTCACGAAAGCCGTGTGTCCACTAAACCGTGGTCGATGCCCCCCTGCCACGCGCGCGATCTGAGTCATGTGTTCTGATTGGCCAGAAACCAAACCCCACGGATCGTACATCTGCATCGTTGGATTCTCCTTGATCGAACGATGATCCTCATCCTTTTCGACAACACATGCAGTTCCGGTTGTGATTTTTTTTATATCCACAAATTTCACGTTAAATTCAAAAAATGTCTTAAATATAGCAAACGATACCTGAAATGCGTTAGAAAATCAAACCGGTTGTATAATGGTGATTGCGTACCGTGAATTTTTATGAGGCCAAACAATGAAGTCACCGACCACTGGAGTTTGAATTGACATGTCTCCTTTTGGAAACCATGGTCCTTCATGTGAGATGCTCCGGTTTGGAAGGAGCGATCATCAAAACTTGTGCCAAACTTTACCAAATTTTTTCTCCGGGGTCGTGAGAGCAAGCCACAGGCACACACCAATTTTGATGATGTCTGGACTCCATCTAAATTCCCAGTAATTAAAATACCAACTAGGCCTACGCCGATGGCCGCACCTCGCAGCCGAAATGTTTGAAACTTCTCGCCGTTTCTCAGACAATGGATGAAAACTCACAAAGCGACACACAAATGATTTGTACACCTTCTTTGCCAACTAACATCCAGATGTAGTTGTAGAACGGTTTTGAATTTAATTACTAAATGCAAGGTAAGTGCAAAGAAATGACTTAAATATAGCAACAAGACCTGAAATGGGCCAGAAAATCAAACCTAGGGTATATATGTGATTGTTTACCGTGAAAATATTCGATGTGGAACGACGTAGTCACTGACGATTGGACTCCGAAGTGTCGCGTCTCCTTTTGGAAACTATGATCCTTCTTGTGAGATGCTCCGCTTTGGAAGGTGTGAGCATCAAAACTTGTGCCATCTTTACCAAAAAAAATCCATGTGATCGGTGGAGCACGCCATGGTGACACACCGATTTTCGTTATTTCCAGACTCTATATGCATTTCCTGTATTTAGAATACCAACAAGGCTTACGCCTCTGGCCGCACCCTGCGTCCGAACTGTTTGATTTTTTTCCTATTTCCCGAACAATGAATGAAAACTCCCAAAGCGACACACAAATGATCTTGCTAGCTAGCACCCACGTGTAGTTGCGACTATAGCAAACAACTCAAATATAGCAAACGATACCTCAAATGCACGAGAAAATCGAACCACAGGGTACAATGGTGATTTCTTACCGTGGAAAACAATTTGGAGGCGAAACGATGAACTCTTGTTTTCATTCAAGCGAAAATATGTTGTTAGTTCATGTAAATGTTTTCAAACAGCACACGGTTCATTCACGAAAGCCGTGTGCCTACCAAACTATGGCCGATGCCCCCCTTGCTGCATGCACGATCTAAGTCGTGCGGTCTGATTGGCCAGAACCCAAACCCCACGGATCTGCATCGTTGGATTCTCCCAGATCGAACGGCAATCCTCATCCCTTTTGACAGGAAATGCAGTCCGTCTAGGATTTGATTTATATGCCAAAATGCACGGTAAATGCCAAAAAATGTCTTAAATATAGCACACGAGACCTAAAATGCGCCAGCAAATCAAACCCGTGGTATAATGGTGATTGCTTAACGTGGGTAAAATTTAGAGGCAAAACGATGAACTCACGTCTTCATTTCAAAATTAGTACATCTTCATTTCAAATGTAATTATTCTCTTTGTACACACGAGCACTTAGAGGCAACCGTTTGTATAGGCCTTTCCGCACGGCGACCGGAGATATTTTTCACGTAGGCCACCAACACCCCCCACCACCCGCCCGCGTTTCACTCAACTAGTCCACCCAATCTCCATTGCTAGCTCCCCCCTTCCCCAGATCCACAGTAGAACCCTCTCCGGCGCCGGAGTGCTCACCCCGCCCGTGTGCCCGCTCTTCAGTGTCAAGCCTACCTCCACTGCCGTTCCCAACACGCGGATGCCCGCGCCTCGCCGTCTTCGTTTGCTCGCCGGCCACCCTCGAGCATATCGATAGTGTAACCCTCGCCTCTCCTATGGTCCGGCTGGGTTTGCATTAAGAAACCTGTTAGTTACCGCTCTCCATCGCAGTGAGGCATATTTCCTCGCAATCCCTCTTCCTATTTCGTTCTGTATGTTCCCAAATTGGCTATAAAATAACGGAGAGCGTATATATGTTCATTATCTACCTTCCTAACTGGTACATATAAGCTGTATTTGTTCCAATAAGCTACTGCCGACTTACAGATCGCGGGCGCCCGAGTCACACAAACTTAACAAATAAGCCGTACATTTTCTAAATTATTGCATGACATGTTTAGACAACTTGATACCAAGTTGTTAGTTTTATGCTTATCCTCCTTTCCTGAGTTTCGCATGTGTTCTCTGTAGATGACGAGTAGCAGCGACAACACTCATGCTTCAGGCGATGTATCTTCATCTGATTCCGACAACCTTAGGTCTTCAACAGATGGTGAGGGATCAAGTAATCTTGAACGGGATAGAGCTGCAGCAATTACCCTTCCGGTCAGGACACAGAGGAACGCTCTAAGGAAGCCCACACACCAGCCTAAAGGTGTATATGAAGTAACCGGGATCGATTTAAAGTCTTGGGCTCCAACTAAACCAGATAAAGCACACACGAGGTTCAGGAGTGTGTGTGGATTTGTTGGTAGGGAAAGGCTCAACGTTAATCTGCCGGGGTTTCGGAAGGCTGACACAGAAACACGACAAAGGATAGTCCGGGAGATCATGGATCACTTCAACGTTCCAGAGCAGTGGAGAATGCAGGTGGAACACGCTGCACTGAAGAAGGCTAGGGATGCTTGGAGAAACTGGAAGCACGTGTTGTACAAGAAGTACTTGAGTGAAGGCAAGGACCCAATCCCCGCATACCCCCAAATTACAAAGTCAGACTGGTAGAATTCAAAAGGGTCAGGGCAACTAAAGAGTTTGCTGAGAAGAGTGCCAAGCAATCGAACTTCAAAAGAAGAACACACACCCCCATCGTATGTGTTGGGAATCGTAGCATAATTTTAAAATTTTCCTACGCTCACCAAGATGCATCTATGGAGTATACTAGCAACGAGGGAAAGAGGTGCATCTACATACCCTTGTAGATCGCGAGCGGAAGCGTTCCAATGAACGTGGATGACGGAGTCGTACTCGCCGTGATCCAAATCACCGATGACCGAGTGCCGAACGGACGGCACCTCCGCGTTCAACACACGTACGGTGCAACGACGTCTCCTCCTTCTTGATCCAGCAAGGGGGAAGGAGAGGTTGATGGAGATCCAGCAGCATGACGGCGTGGTGGTGGATGTAGCGGGATGCCGGCAGGGCTTCGCCGAGCTTCTACGAGAGAGAGAGGTGTAGCAGGGGAGGAGGGAGGCGCCCAAGGCTGTAATCTTGCTGCCCTCCCTCCCCCCTTTATATAGGCCCCCTGGGAGGGGGGGCGCCGGCCAAACCCATCTAGGGTGGGGGGCGGCGGCCAAGGGGGTGCCTTGCCCCCCAAGGCAAGTGGGAACCCCCCCACCCTAGGGTTTCCAACCCTAGGCGCATGGGGGGAGGCCCATGGGGGGGCGCCCAGCCCACTAGGGGATGGTTCCCTTCCCACTTCATCCCACGGGGCCCTCCGGGATAGGTGGCCCCACCCGGTGGACCCCCGGGACCCTTCCGGTGGTCCCGGTACAATACCGGTAACCCCCGAAACTTTCCCGGTGGCCGAAACTTGACTTCCTATATATAATTCTTTACCTCCGGACCATTCCGGAACTTCTCGTGACGTCCGGGATCTCATCCGGGACTCCGAACAACTTTTGGGTTTCCGCATACACATATCTCTACAACCCTAGCGTCACCGAACCTTAAGTGTGTAGACCCTACGGGTTCGGGAGACATGCAGACATGACCGAGACGCCTCTTCGGTCAATAACCAACAGCGGGATCTGGATACCCATGTTGGCTCCCACATTTTCCACGATGTCGAGGATTCAATCAATTACGTATGCAATTCCCTTTGTCAATCGGTATGTTACTTGCGCGAGATTCGATCGTCGGTATCCCAATACCTTGTTCAATCTCGTTACCGGCAAGTCTCTTTACTCGTACCGCAATGCATGATCCCGTGACTAACGCCTTAGTCACATTGAGCTCATTATGATGATGCATTACCGAGTGGGCCCAGAGATACCTCTCCGTCGTACGGAGTGACAAATCCCAGTCTCGATCCGTGCCAACCCAACAGACACTTTCGGAGATACCCGTAGTGCACCTTTATAGTCACCCAGTTACATTGTGATGTTTGGCACACCCAAAGCACTCCTACGGTATCCGGGAGTTGCACGATCTCATGGTCTAAGGAAAGGATACTTGACATTGGAAAAGCTCTAGCAAACGAAACTACACGATCTATTATGCTATGCTTAGGATTGGGTCTTGTCCATCACATCATTCTCCTAATGATGTGATCCCGTTATCAACGACATCCAATGTCCATAGTCAGGAGACCATGACTATCTGTTGATCAACGAGCTAGTCAACTAGAGGCTTACTAGGGACACGTTGTGATCTATGTATTCACACATGTATTACGATTTCCGGACAATACAATTATAGCATGAACAATAGACAATTACCATGAACAAAGAAATATAATAATAACCATTTATTATTGCCTCTAGGGCATATTTCCAACAGTCTCCCACTTGCACTAGAGTCAATAATCTAGTTACATTGTGATGAATCGAACACCCATTGCGTCCTGGTGTTGATCATGTTTTGCTCTAGGGAGAGGTTTAGTCAACAGATCTGCTACATTCAGGTCCGTATGTACTTTACAAATATCTATGTCTCCATTTTGAACACTTTCACGAATGGAGTTGAAGCGACGCTTGATATGCCTGGTCTTCCTGTGAAATCTGGGCTCCTTCGCAAGGGCAATAGCTCCAGTGTTGTCACAGAAGAGAGTCATCGGGCCCGATGCATTGGGAATCACCCCTAGGTCGGTAATGAACTCCTTCATCCAGACTGCTTCCTGTGCTGCCTCCGAGGCTGCCATGTACTCCGCTTCACATGTAGATCCCGCCACGACGCTTTGCTTGCAACTGCACCAGCTTGCTGCTCCTCCATTCAAAATATACACGTATCCGGTTTGTGACTTCGAGTCATCCAGATCTGTGTCGAAGCTAGCGTCGACGTAACCCTTTACGACGAGCTCTTCGTCACCTCCATAAACGAGAAACATATCCTTAGTCCTTTTCAGGTACTTTAGGATATTCTTGACCGCTGTCCAGTGTTCCATGCCGGGATTACTTTGGTACCTTCCTACCAAACTTACGGCAAGGCTTACATCAGGTCTGGTACACAGCATGGCATACATAATAGACCCTATGGCCGAGGCATAGGGGATGACACTCATCTTTTCTATATCTTCTGCCGTGGTCGGGCATTGAGCCGTGCTCAATTGCACACCTTGCAATACAGGCAAGAACCCCTTCTTGGACTGATCCATATTGAACTTCTTCAATATCTTGTCAAGGTATGTACTCTGTGAAAGACCAATGAGGCGTCTTGATCTATCTCTATAGATCTTGATGCCTAATATATAAGCAGCTTCTCCAAGGTCCTTCATTGAAAAACACTTATTCAAATAGGCCTTTATACTTTCCAAGAATTCTATATCATTTCCCATCAATAATATGTCATCCACATATAATATGAGAAATGATACAGAGCTCCCACTCACTTTCTTGTAAACACAGGCTTCTCCATAAGTCTGTGTAAACCCAAACGCTTTGATCATCTCATCAAAGCGAATGTTCCAACTCCGAGATGCTTGCACCAGCCCATAGATTGAGCGCTGGAGCTTGCATACTTTGTTAGCATTCTTAGGATCGACAAAACCTTCCGACTGCATCATATACAACTCTTCCTTAAGGAAGCCGTTAAGGAATGCCGTTTTGACGTCCATCTGCCATATCTCATAATCATAGTATGCGGCAATTGCTAACATGATTCGGACGGACTTCAGCTTCGCTACGGGTGAGAAAGTCTCATCGTAGTCAACCCCTTGAACTTGTCGATAACCCTTAGCGACAAGTCGAGCTTTGTAGATGGTCACATTACCATTTGCGTCCATCTTCTTCTTAAAGATCCATTTGTTTTCTATGGCTCGCCGATCATCGGGCAAGTCAGTCAAAGTCCATACTTCGTTTTCATACATGGATCCTATCTCGGATTTCATGGCTTCTAGCCATTTGTCGGAATCCGGGCCCGCCATCGCTTCTTCATAGTTCGAAGGTTCACCGTTGTCTAACAACATGATTTCCAGGACAGGGTTGTCGTACCACTCTGGTGCGGAACGTGTCCTTGTGGACCTACGAAGTTCAGTAGTAACTTGATCCGAAGCTTCATGATCATCATCATTAACTTCCTCCCCAGTCGGTGTAGGCACCACAGGAACATTTTCCCGCGCTGCGCTACTTTCCGGTTCGGAAGGGGTGACTATCACCTCATCAAGTTCCACTTTCCTCCCACTCAATTCTTTCGAGAGAAACTCCTTCTCCAGAAAGGACCCGTTCTTGGCAACGAAGATCTTGCCTTCGGATCTGAGGTAGAAGGTATACCCAATAGTTTCCTTAGGGTATCCTATGAAGACGCATTTCTCCGACTTGGGTTCGAGCTTTTCAGGTTGAAGTTTCTTGACATAAGCATCGCATCCCCAAACTTTTAGAAACGACAGCTTGGGTTTCTTCCCAAACCATAATTCATACGGTGTCGTCTCAACGGATTTCGACGGAGCCCTATTTAAAGTGAATGCGGCAGTCTCTAAAGCATAGCCCCAAAATGAGAGCGGTAAATCGGTAAGAGACATCATAGATCGCACCATATCCAATAGAGTGCGATTACGACGTTCGGACACAGCATTTCTCTGAGGTGTTCCAGGCGGCGTGAGTTGTGAAACTTTTCCACATTTCCTTAAGTGTGCACCAAACTCGTGACTTAAATATTCTCCACCACGATCTGATCGTAAGAATTTTATTTTCTGTCACGTTGATTCTCAACCTCACTCTGAAATTCCTTGAACTTTTCAAAGGTTTCAGACTTGTGTTTCATTAGGTAGACATACCCATATCTACTTAAGTCATCAGTGAGAGTGAGAACATAACGATATCCTCCGCGAGCCTCAACACTCATTGGACCGCACACATCGGTATGTATGATTTCCAATAAGTTGGTTGCTCGCTCCATTGTTCCGGAGAACGGAGTCTTGGTCATCTTACCCATGAGGCATGGTTCGCACGTGTCAAATGATTCGTAATCAAGAGACTCCAAAAGTCCATCTGCATGGAGCTTCTTCATGCGCTTGACACCAATGTGACCAAGGTGGCAGTGCCACAAGTATGTGGGACTATCGTTATCAACTTTACATCTTTTGGTATTCACACTATGAACATGTGTAACATCACGTTCGAGATTCATCAAGAATAAACCATTAACCAGCGGGGCATGACCATAAAACATATCTCTCAAATAAATAGAACAACTATTATTCTCAGATTTAAATGAGTAGCCATCTCGAATTAAACGGGATCCAGATACAATGTTCATGCTCAAAGCTGGCACTAAATAACAATTATTGAGGTTTAAACTAATCCCGTGGGTAGATGCAGAGGTAGCGTGCCGACGGCGATCACATCGACCTTGGAACCATTCCCGATGCGCATCGTCACCTCGTCCTTCGCCAGTCTCCGTTTATTCTGTAGTTCCTGTTTTGAGTTACAAATATGAGCAACCGCACCGGTATCAAATACCCAGGAGCTACTACGAGTACTGGTAAGGTACACATCAATTACATGTATATCACATATACCTTTGGTGTTGCGGGCCTTCTTGTCCGCTAAGTATTTGGGGCAGTTCCGCTTCCAGTGACCACTTCCCTTGCAATAAAAGCACTCAGTCTCGGGCTTGGGTCCATTCCTTGGCTTCTTCCCGGCAACTGGCTTACCGGGCGCGGCAACTCCCTTGCCGTCCTTCTTGAAGTTCTTCTTACCCTTGCCCTTCTTGAACTTAGTGGTTTTATTACCATCAACACTTGATGTTCTTTTCTGATCTCCACCTCCGCTGATTTCAGCATTGAATATATCTCAGGAATGGTCTTTTCCATCCCCTGCATATTGAAGTTCATCACAAAGCTCTTGTAGCTTGGTGGAAGCGACTGGAGGATTCTGTCAATGACCGCGTCATCCAGGAGATTAACTCCCAGCTGAGTCAAGCGGTTGTGCAACCCAGACATTCTGAGTATATGCTCACTTACAGAACTATTTTCCTCCATTTTACAGCTGAAGAACTTGTCGGAGACTTCATATCTCTCGACCCGGGCATGAGCTTGGAAAACTAATTTCAGCTCCTCGAACATCTCATATGCTCCATGTTTCTCAAAACGCTTTTGGAGACCCGGTCCTAAGCTGTAAAGCATGCCGCACTGAACGAGGGAGTAATCATCAGCACGCTGCTGCCAAGCGTTCATAACATCTTGGTTTTCTGGGATTGGTGCATCACCTAGCGGTGCTTCTAAGACATAATCTTTCTTGGCTACTATGAGGATGATCCTCAGGTTCCGGACCCAGTCCGTATAGTTGCTGCCATCATCTTTCAGCTTGGTTTTCTCTAGGAACGGACGGCACCTCCGCGTTCAACACACGTACGGTGCAGCGACGTCTCCACCTTCTTGATCCAGCAAGGGGGAAGGAGAGGTTGATGGAGATCCAGCAGCACGACGGCGTGGTGGTGGATCTAGCGGGATGCCGGCAGGGCTTCGCCGAGCTTTTACAAGAGAGAGAGAGAGGTGTAGCAGGGGAGGAGGGAGGCGCCCAAGGCTGTAATCTTGCTGCCCTCCCTCCCCCCTTTATATAGGCCCCCTGGGAGGGGGGGCACCGGCCAAACCCATCTAGGGTGGGGGGCGGCGGCCAAGGGGGTGCCTTGCCCCCCCAAGGCAAGTGGGAAGCCCCCCCACCCTAGGGTTTCCAACCCTAGGCGCATGGGGGGAGGCCCATGGGGGGCGCCCAGCCCACTAGGGGCTGGTTCCCTTCCCACTTCAGCCCACGGGGCCCTCCGGGATAGGTGGCCCCACCTGGTGGACCCCCGGGACCCTTCCAGTGGTCCCGGTACAATACCGGTAACCCCCGAAACTTTCCCGGTGGCCGAAACTTGACTTCCTATATATAATTCTTTACCTCCGGACCATTCCGGAACTTCTCGTGACGTCCGGGATCTCATCCGGGACTACGAACAACTTTCGGGTTTCCGCATACACATATCTCTACAACCCTAGCGTCACCGAACCTTAAGTGTGTAGACCCTACGGGTTCGGGAGACATGCAGACATGACCGAGACGCCTCTCCGGTCAATAACCAACAGCGGGATCTGGATACCCATGTTGGCTCCCACATGTTCCACGATGATCTCATCGGATGAACCACGATGTCGAGGATTCAATCAATCCCGTATGCAATTCCCTTTGTCAATCGGTATGTTACTTGCCCGAGATTCGATCGTCGGTATCCCAATACCTTGTTCAATCTCGTTACCGGCAAGTCTCTTTACTCGTACCGCAATGCATGATCCCGTGACTAACGCCTTAGTCACATTGAGCTCATTATGATGATGCATTACCGAGTGGGCCCAGAGATACCTCTCCGTCATACGGAGTGACAAATCCCAGTCTCGATCCGTGCCAACCCAACAGACACTTTCGGAGATACCCGTAGTGCACCTTTATAGTCACCCAGTTACGTTGTGACGTTTGGCACACCCAAAGCACTCCTACGGTATCCGGGAGTTGCACGATCTCATGGTCTAAGGAAAGGATATTGACATTGGAAAAGCTCTAGCAAACGAAACTACACGATTTATTATGCTATGCTTAGGATTGGGTCTTGTCCATCACATCATTCTCCTAATGATGTGATCCCGTTATCAACGACATCCAATGTCCATAGTCAGGAAACCATGACTATCTGTTGATCAACGAGCTAGTCAACTAGAGGCTTACTAGGGACACGTTGTGATCTATGTATTCACACATGTATTACGATCTCCGGACAATACAATTATAGCATGAACAATAGACAATTACCATGAACAAAGAAATATAATAATAACCATTTATTATTGCCTCTAGGGCATATTTCCAACAGTATGGGTGTGGCAGGATACTACGGCATGAAACCGATATGGGACCAGGAGGACAAAGAAGCAGTAGTGGCGGGTGGGAAACCGACCTTTAGTGAAATCAGGGGCGAACGCGCCAGAGACTACTTGCGGGCACATGCAAGGAGGCATGATGACAGAACTTATTACTTTGAAAACTCACGTGACGAAGAACTGTATCAAGTGATGTTAAAGGCTTCCAAGATCCCTGGAAGGTTCTACAGGAACTCAGGGCCATGTGACATTCTGTCTGATGCTCTAGAAACAAGAGAGCCCCCTGGCCGTGCAAGGGGTATAGGTGTTAATGTCCCGCATAAGAGGGCTTTCACACTTAGCAAAGAAGAGAGGCTCAGCATGAAAAAAGCGAGGAGAAATGAAGCAGAATGAATTGTATGAAAGGTTGAGGAAGGACCTATATCAGGCTGTTCGAAAGGATATTGAGGAGTCAATGATGATGCAGAAGACTCTAACACTGACAGATAGCCAGCAGATGGGAGGGGAGGCGGGCATGGAGGATGCTGCTTATTGCGCGACAACACCGCACAAGAGTAGATGTGCATCAGCTGACCCCAGCGACACTGAGACTGCAGCTGCTCATGATGATGCTATATCTGATCTATCTGGAATAAAAGACGGACTGAAGGGCATGCTTACACATTATGAAGGTACATTAAAATGTGCAACAGCCTGGGTTTGCCCATCCTTCTTGGAAGAGGGCCTCTTGTTGGACAATGTGCCATTGAAGCCGGGCTGTGTGAAGTTCTACATGACTGGAGTAAAGCCTGGATTCAATGAATTTGCCCTGAAGAATGTCCTAGGAGACTTTGATGAGCAAAGGGCCTTGGGAGAAACACTGTTACATCTCATCCAGTGGCCACGAAAGGAAATAGAGTTCATTGATGAGATCCCTGAAGCCCCGCCAAGAGCAACCAATGTCGCCCCTCAACCGATGACGTTGTCCTTGCCACAGCAGCTCTCGCGTGCTTCCCCCAAAGAACCTAATACTCGTAATCCGGCGGCTGATGCATCAACCTGTGATCAGCCGGCCCGACCTTGTGCCGTACATGCCATGTCATCCTCCGCCCCAGAGCAGCCAGTGGCAAGGCCTACAACTGCTGAAGGTGCACCACCGGTTCAGATGCCGGCCGCTGAAGCAGCGAGGGGAGACCCAGCTGCAGCACATGCTCAGCAGACCAACCTGGTGGAACAGACTGCTAAGCAGTCTGATGCTTCGGAACCGCCTGCCAAGCAGTCTGTAGGTCCAGAACCGACTGCTCATCAGTCCATCGGTCCGCAACTGCGTGATCAGCATGCCAATGCGTAAGCACTTCCTGCTCAGCAAACCAATGCGTTGGCACGGCCTCCTCAGCACACCGACAAGTTGGCACCACCTGCACAGAAACCCAACATAGCTTCAACGCATGGTCAGCTGTCCGACGCCTCTGCTCCTACAGCCCAGCAGTCCGGCAAAGCAGCACCGCCAGCTCAGTGGTCCGGCATAGATAAACCGTCTGCTAAGCAGTTCGTCGAAGCTTCACCATCTGCTCGGCAGTCTACCTTGCAGCCAACCAGACGTTCTGCCAGAAATGCTTCAAGTACCAAGAAGGAAGCGGCCAAAAAGGCTGCACCCGCGAGGAAGCGAGGCGGGAGAGCAAAGAGGAAAGAGAACGATTGCCTCTTACTTAAAGCACTCATCACCCAGAACCAAATTAACAGCAGGTTGTTCGAATCGGGGAGTAATATTATTTCTGACGGCATGGATGATGAAGAAGTAGATTTGTTGCTTGCTAAAAGTAAAGCAGACGTACTTGAAGCACACAATTACATCCATGGCCAGCCATTTCTTGTTGGCGAATACTTTGATGAGTGCAGCTCCAGTTGCCGCGAGTTACATGAATATTGCATGGATCAAATGTCAGCAGGTCATCAGGGTTTGCTAGTCCACTACAACAGAGATAATTTCCGACACGATGCTGGTTCCATCAATGTGAGTTTCGAGGACTTACATCTCTTCTTCAACTTCAACGAGCTCGATGCCACTCTTGTTGGATGCCTGATTTTATAAGTACTTAACAAACTCTGATCAACTTCTCCATACAAGGCTGTAAATGATAAACAGCTAACTGCATTTTATTCCTCTCAGGGGATTGAACGCACAGAGAAGAAAAAGGGAGAGTGTGTATTTCATAGATCCTGCATTAGCAAATGGCACAACATTAGATGGTAAGGACCTACGGGACTGGGCCATTAACACGGTCGTCCGTATCTTCGAAAACACGTCCCATGCAGAATCATTTCTCTGGCCATATCATGAACGGTAAGTCAAGTAAACAACCACACATACACTGATTGTCTTTCAAATTTCGACATAATTCGTAAGTTCATGGCTTTCTTAATATGTAGCGATCACTGGATATTGGTATTCATTGTTCCAAACAAGAACACAATTTACTACATGGATTCTCTCACAGAGTCAACAAACGCTCAGGATCTGACGCATCTTCAGTAATTCATGGATAGGTATTGAATTCTATGACGTTGAAATTAATTTGCATTCATATCTGGTTCAATAATTGATGTTGTCAAAATTCATCTTCATTTGCAGTGTGCTCGCATTGTGGAAAACTAAAACAGGGAACTTGTTCAAGAGGGAAACCTCTGCAGCACGAGATCGTTTCTCCGGTAACACACCAAAATCCGTTATTTTCGAAAAATTTACCCAATAGTACGCAAATACCTTTTCTTACGCTGGTCAAATGTTCAAGCTTCTAAATAAACCTCTTTCTATTCCTGTCCAAACTAAAAATAATACATCTAACACCGATTAGGTTGTTACTAACAGGACAAATACATGACTAATTTTTTACAAAAAAATTCAGTGTCCTCAGCAACAAGTAGGGACCAACCTTTGTGGATACTATGTTTGCACACACATGATCTCCATCTGCAAATCTACTGATAGTTGTGAAGATCCTCGTGAATTAGTACCAGTAAGTCTATCTTAATTAATATCTTCTACTCCACTTATATGGCACATTCTGATTTTAAAAATACTGCAGCTCATCTTAGAACCGAGGACCCCTGAACCGCTCCCCGCTGGTGAATTGCTGATGGTTCGGAGATTATCTGCGACTTCTTCCTGAATCACTACATGAATCCCACTGGTGATAATGAAGATTTTAGCATGCGTTCTCCTGAAACATTGAGTAAGAGTTAGCCGCTAAACATATACGCATGGATCCATTGTTTTCCATCTGATGAGTTCTTCGTATTTCGTATACTATGATTAATTATGTAGTGCATATATGTGGACAAATTATTGGAATTTAGCTAGTATATGTTCAATTGCAATTGTTGCGAAATCTGATGAATGTTCTTCATGTGGACACTATTTATTCAATTGAATATTATGGTGAATTTGCTTTTTGCATGCTGATTCAAAATAAGATATTTTTGTTTTAACCTGGCAATTGCTCCGCACACGGTTCAACTAAAATGAGTGTGTGCGATCCACATCGGAAAAGCATACGTCAATCGTAGCGGAACCGTTGGCGATACACAGTAGATCACAAACGATTTGCAGCGCTACTACATGTGCGTAGGGTCTCCGGAACCGTTTGTGATATCACGTTACCGCACACGAGAGCTCGGAGTAAACCGTGCCCAATGTAAAATACAACCCCAGTCGTAAATTTTTCAGGAAACGTGTGGGATCCAAACGAAAAGAACATGTTACTGTTGCCGCAAACGTCGGTGATACACAACAAATCACAAACGGTCTGCAACACTTGTATGTGTGCGAAGGGGCTCCTGAACCGTTTGTGATAGAACATTATCACACACGGTAATTATTGGAAAACGTGTGCGATGGAGTCTTGCATGGCATACGGGTTCCGCAGAAAACTTGTGTGTGATGGGGCACATATCGCACACAGTTCATATGTTGGCCCGTGTTCCCAAATGGTTCATTACGACACACCGTTTGGTTTCACTTCGTCATTAGAAACATTTAATCACCGATCCCACACGTGCGAAAGAATCTAGTGTGTGTCGCATCGCGCACGATTACATTTTGCAAGGCCTCTGGATCATGGCTCCATATCCCCGACGGTTTCTGGGTCGTGTGGGAAGGACCCCCATATCGCCCACACTCACTTGATGATGGTTCCAAATGCCGTCACGGAAAGGAGTTAAAAACCGTTTGTATAGCACCGACGCGTACTAGTGCTTAGGCTACCAACTTTAGAAAGGATGCGCATATTGTGCGCATGTCACATCTGGAGGATGTGTTGAGCGAACATTCCATCATGAATAGTTCGCCCACAAGGATAAAACATTTCCACACTAGTTTTTTTTCTTTTCCTTCCTATTTTTTCCACGTCCGTCCTTTTCATTCTTTTTTTTATTTCCCTTTTTTCTTTTCTTTTTGGTTTCCGTATTTCTCTTCCTTTTTCATGTTTGTTTCTATCATTTTCCTTTCTTTTTTTACTTTCCATTTCTTTTTTTCTTCGTTTTTGAAAACATCTCTACAAATCTTGAGCATTTTTAAAATCATGAATTAATTTTGAAATAGTTTAATTTTTTGAATTAATGATTTTTTATGAAATCATCAACATTTTCAAATTCACGACCATGTTTTACAAACATGTGATTTTCCTAATCATAGACATTTTTCAAATTCATGAGTATTTTTTTCAAATCATGAGAATATTTTAAAATCATTAATAATTTTGAAATTTACGAACATTTTTATGAAATCATGAACACCTTTCACATTCATGACCATTTTTTCAAGTTCGCGAACATTGAATAATTTTTAAATTTACAATCATTTCGAAAAACATGAATATTTTTTACAAATTCACAAATATTTTTTAAATTGTTAACGTTTTGGAATCTGTGAAGATCTTTTTGAAACTCGTGAATATTGTTAGTTTTAATATGTGAACATTTTTGAATCAGAGAACACTTTTTGAAATACACGATCACTTTTTGAAATTCATGATCTTTTTCTGAAACAATGAAATTTTTCTTGCGAACATTTTTTCCTAAATCACGGACATTTTTTGCTTTTAATAAAAAATAGTTCATAAAATTGTAAACATTTTCTGAATAAGCAAACATTTTTATTTACTCATAAACATTTTTTTAATACACAAATATTTCATGATTTCTTGAACATTTGTTTTTAAAAATTCACTTTTTTTTAAGTTTGGAACTTTTTATAAATCCTAAATTATTTAAATAAAAACTGAAACACAAAAGAAAAAGAAAAAAACGAAATGAAAAAAAACAGGGGGTTATCCCCACCCTACTCATGGGTCGGCCCAAAATGGCGAGGGTGTGGAGTGGAGGGTGCGCACTGCGCCTCTTTCCAGTGCTTATTTCGCCAAATTGGAGCACCCCTCGCCCGCTCGGCTCTGCTGATCGCTTTTTTTTTGCGAAATAAATTATTGCATTAATCAGAATCACATATTACAATCTCGTCCCACAAGTTCTAGGATCTCCTCTGGACCAGAACAAAGCCAAACCATAGTCCGGCGTTGCAACCTACCTAAATTAGCTAAGGCATGACTAATAGTATTACAATTTCGACCACTTCTTGGCTTATTAGCTCAGCTGGCTCGGTCACTAGCCGGATCGGGTTGGTTTTGGTGTTAGTTTAGGAAAGACACCGACCACCACTTTTATGGTTTGCGAAAAAAAGAGTTTGTACATTTAAATATGTTTGATTATTTTAAAGTTAGTGAATATGAAAAAAGGTATGAACTCAAAATCCATTCGGTAGTTTTAAAAAATGTTCGTTGATTAAGAAAAGTTCATCTAATCCATTTTTCATCATATTTAAAATTCTTCATCAAATTCAAAAACTGCTCATCGAATTCAAAAAAAGTTCAACTTGATTTTGCGTGGTTTTTTATTTGACAAAGAAAATACAAAGCATGCATATTCTATTATTAAGAACATGGCATTTTTATTATCTAATAGCTTGGAATTTTTAATACTAAGAACATGCCATTTTTATTCTTTAAGAGCATGTCATTTTTATTTTTAAGAGCATGGCATTTTTACTATTAAGAGCACGACATTTTTAGTTTTCAAGAACTTTTTTTGTGCTTTCCAATTATAATGCTAACATGGCAAACTATTGTTATTTTCTTGTCCCGTCACATGGCAGTTTTGTATTGGTCGATGGCAAAAAAAAAGAAAAAAAGTTCGTATTGCCCCTTCTTTTTTCGCATGGCAACTTGTATGTGTGTTTTCAATTGACATTTGGCAATTTTATGCTATATCACATGGAAAATCTATGTTTTTGTATGGCCATGATTTTCTGATTTTTAGAGCATTTTTTCTTGATTTTTATTAGATGTGTATTTGCCATGTGACAATATTTTTTAAAGGACTATTTTGGTATTGGGCCCGACAGTACCGAAAATAAAAAGTTATTAGGGTCTTTTTCAAAACATTTAATACTAGTGCAGCTAGTACTATGTGATTTCTGTGATCCACATATAAATGTAGAAGTGAGGAGAATAGTTCCAGAAGTTGCTTTGGTGTCAGTACAGATTGTGCACTTTAAACTGGTTAGACCGGCTGCTTTCATTCAAAACTGCTCCGCGTTGCGTACGATAGAAGAATTGTTACGATTTTTGTACGATGATGTGAGCTCGTTACCCTGCCATGTGGATCCATAGTCATCTCTCTAGATGTTGTATGCTTGGATCCGTTACACCGATCTCAGTATAACTAGAGAATACCCAGCGCGATGCTGTGAGAGTCGATTGCAATATATTTTAGTGATTTAATTGTATGAAGCTTCCATTGTTAATTAATAATATAGTATAAACTAAAAATAAAAATAAATATTATATAATGTATTTGATTATTGTGTAGTTAAAATATTTTGAATATAAGTGGCGTAAGTAATAGAAAACTTTTTTCATGCATGTCGAGGTGAAAAGTGTGCATGAGATCAACTAATAATGGAAAACTTTTTCTCAAACATATAGTGCTGGGCTTTTGATGAGGTGACATGTGTACATGTTAAGGTAAATAGAATAGTAGGATCAACTTTTTATGTATAGGATTCATAGGGCGCCTGTGCTGGTTGTGCGCATCGTCTAATTGAAAAATGGACTTGGTCGCCGTCCAAAGTTGTGTGTCCCCCTCCTGATCATTTGCTATATGAAACTAGTTTTCGAAAATAAATGCGAAAGGTTTAAACAAAAATGCAAATCCACCGATGGTTCCTTATCATCACGTGGAAACTGGGATCCTACGGCGTATCTATTCAGCCCTGCCTGGATAGTTGAAAGATCGTGGATGTCGCCTAGAGGGGGGTGAATAGGCGCTTTAAAATAATTACGGTTTAGGCTTGAACAAATGCGGAATAAACCTAGCGGTTAATTTGACAAGCACAAAAACCTACAACAATTAGGCTCATCTATGTGCACCAACAACTTATGCTAAGCAAGATGAACAACTAAGTGATAGCAAGATGTATGACAAGAAACAATATGGCTATCACAAAGTACAGTGCATAAGTAAGGGTTCGGGTAAGAGATAACCGAGGCACGCGGAGACGACGATGTATCCCGAAGTTCACACCCTTGCGGATGCTAATCTCCGTTTGGAGCGGTGTGGAGGCACAATGCTCCCCAAGAAGCCACTAGGGCCACCGTAATCTCCTCACGCCCTCGCACAATGCAAGATGCCGTGATTCCACTAAGGGTCCCTTGAGGGCGGTCACCGAACCCGTACAAATGGCAACCCTTGGGGGCGGTCACCGAACCCGTACACTTTGGCAACCCTTGGGGGCGGTCACCGGTACCCGTCAAATTGCTCGGGGCGATCTCCACAACCTAATTGGAGACGCCGACGCTTGCCCGGAGCTTTACACCACAATGATTGAGCTCCGAACACCACCAACCGTCTAGGGCGCCCAAGCACCCAAGAGGAACAAGCTCAAGGGCACCAAGCACCCAAGAGTAATAAGCTTCTCAACTTGTAACTTCCACGTATCACCGTGGAGAACTCAAACCGATGCACCAAATGCAATGGCAAGGGCACACGGAGTGCCCAAGTCCTTCTCTCTCAAATCCCACCGAAGCAACTAATGCTAGGGAAGAAAATGAGAGGAAGAACAAGAAGGAGAACACCATGAACTCCAAGATCTAGATCCAAGGGGTTCCCCTCACATAGAGGAGAAAGTGATTGGTGGAAATGTGGATCTAGATCTCCTCTCTCTTTTCCCTCAAAAACTAGCAAGAATCCCTGGAGGGATTGAGAGTTAGCAAGCTCGAAGAAGGTCAACAATGGGGAAAGAACACGAGCTCAAAAGATAAGGTTCATTGGGGAAGAAGACCCCCTTTTATAGAAGGGGAAAAATCCAACCGTTATGTGCTCAGCCCGCACACGAGCGGTACTACCGCTCCACGAGCGGTACTACCGCTTTGGCGGAAGAAGCAGGGAAAAGGAGCAACCAAACATGAACCTTGGGGCGGTAGTACCGCTTATAAGCGGTACTACCGCTGGAGGAGAAGAACACGGGACCAAAAATGCAGTAGCGGTACTACCGCCCGACCGGAGCGGTACTACCGCTTACAGGCGGTACT
This sequence comes from Triticum aestivum, assembly GCF_018294505.1. Lineage (NCBI taxonomy): Eukaryota > Viridiplantae > Streptophyta > Magnoliopsida > Poales > Poaceae > Triticum > Triticum aestivum. The sequence continues at coordinate 329,063,041 of NC_057802.1, read as the reverse complement.
ACCGCCCATCGGGGCGGTACTACCGCTTATAGGAGGAACTGCCGTGCCTTACTGCCGTGCAACTACTGCAAAACTCGACACGAAAAATGCAAGACCCAAAATCGAGGCGGTACCAGCGCGGAACCGTAGCCGTACTACCGCTTATGGCCATAGGCGGTACTACCGCGTTGGACAGCGGTACTACCGCTTGGGGCGATAAGCGGTACTGCCGCTCTGGCCGCGGTACTACCGCTAGAAAACCAAAACTGCCATAACTTCTGCATATGAGCTCCGAATTGAGCAAACTCAAGCTTGTTGGATTGAGAAAGACGAGTAGCATCAAAACAGGCAGGGGAGGTATGCCAACAAATAGAGGAGTGAAACCTCCAACCGAGAAGAACCGGCATAACCTCCAACATCGAAAACATCATAGAAGATGCGAGTGAACTCCGTTTTCGATGAACTCGAGCTTGTCATCAAGATGACCATAAGCTCCAAAACTCACAAAGAGAAGAACCAAACAAGAACCAACAAAGATGATGCAAGGATGCAATGGTTTGAGCTCTCTATGAACGATACGATCAAGCTACTCATCGAGAGCCCCCCTTGATAGTACGGCAATCGATCCTATAACCCGGTCTCCCAACTACCATCATGAGACCGGTAAAATAGAAAACCTATCAAGAGCAAACCTTTGCCTTGCACATGGTCCACTTGAGCTAGATGATGACGATCTTGACTCCCTCAAGTTGGACCACCTTTCTTGGTTGTGTTGGCTCGATGAAGACTAGTTGATTGCTCCCCCATACTCCACTATGGGTGAGCCACTCTTCCGCACATCTTCACAAGTCCATTGTCACCATAATGGACGGCAAGCTTCAAGCATTTGATCTCTTCATGATGCTTCACTTGAACTTGCACACCGCAACCTAACCCCACAAAGAACTCTCACGAAGATCATGGGTTAGTACACGAAGCGTAATCGACAATGCTTACCACACCATGGGATCGCTTGATCCCTCTCGGTACATCTTGTGCGCTTTGTGTGTTGATCAACTTGATACACTCTTGACTTAGTCTTGATCAACCTTGACTCTTTCCAACTCTCTTCATTTGGATGATGTCTTGAAGGTAAACATGAATGATCACACAATCTTCTTCTTCAAGTCATGCTTGCAATAAGCTCTACTCTCACATGACCAATCTTTGGATAATTCCTTAATAACACCTTGGTCACCACATAAACTCCTTGAAACCAACACATGGACTTCAAGAAATGCCTATGGACAAATCCTTCAAATATAACTCGAGGCAACCATTAGTCCATAGAGATTGTCATCAATTACCAAAACCAAACATGGGGGCACCGCATGTTCTTTCAATAGTTGAACTTGGATTCCTCGGAGAGATAAAACAAATGTTTCCATCTCGAAGCAAACGCAAGTGGTTCTGCGCCGTTGCGAAGTTCAACTTCTTGGTAAGACTAGGGCGTGTTCTGATCTCCGCTAGCTTCAGGAAACTTCACATATCCAACTTCTTTTCGTGGCTTCTAAGTCCAATCAGCGATCTGAGATGCGTTCTGCTGCATCTGCAGCTTCTCAAGCGCTGCGGCCCGGCTAGGAGGGCTGTGGCCTTGTACGGTTCAGACTGGGCCGGCTGGAAGCAGCCCAATTAGGGCCGACAGGTGCACAGCGAGGCGAGGGAGATCGATCCAGTAGCAATAGGTTCTAATTTTCGAGCGTACTCAGCGAACCGTTTTCTTTAGCGGTGGCAGGATGTTGTAAATAGGGTGAACTCTAGCTTTTCCAATCGGTGGAGCTGGGCCCTCCTTGCTCCGGATTTTTCCACTAGGATCGACCACAGCTTCGCGAAGCCAGCTTCTGGAGGTTATTTCGTTCGACTCTTATCTGCTCCAGGAAATTGTGAAGTGTGGAGCGGGAGGAGATCAGAACATGCCCTAAACAAGCAATTTTAGGTGATAAACCTTGATATCCATTGTTTTCTTGGCTGGTAAGCGTTTCAAGAATTGCACATGTGGATTACGAGGTACTTAGATCGATGCCCACCGTTTCCAGCTCTTATAATGTTGATCACCCTTTACGTTCCGAATTTTGACTTTGGTTGCATTCTGGCACCAATACGCAAAACGTGCACCTTCGCAGAGCATGTCAGGCCAGTCATTTTTGGATAAAAGACATTTTATTGCACTGATACGTCGAGCTGATACAACCGCATCAAAATAATGTCTGGTCTCTACATAGCGAGATCCACACAACCAACAAGTCTAACACACCTAAGAATTAACATAATTTTATAGTAAAAATAAATCAGTCCAGCCTAGGTTGCGGCAATTCCAATCCAGACATTACACTGCCACCCATGAAGGGAAAAAACCTCTAGTATGCTCCAGCCGTGTAGTCGTCATCGTAAAAAGGTATTTGTCCCCCGGCCTTTGCAGGATAAATCAAGTACAGAGCCATCATGTACATGCATGAATAACCTGCATAGGAGATGAAACACATTTATTATTAAAAACCACATCATTCATGGTAAACCATAATGCCTAGCATAAGGCAGCCGCCCCCACAAGAGTATGTGTAGAAAATTGTTTATCAATACTCTGCAACCAATTACCGAACATGTTACGTGCACTACGTGGGGATATAGATTTAAAGCTACTTGAACTATGACCCACACTGCACGAGCGAACTTACACTTCAAAAATAAGTGTTTAATTGACTCGTCATGTTGGCAAAAGACACATGTCTTGCTACCTTGCCAATTGCGTCATGCCAAGTCATCTCTACTTAAGATGACCCCTCCATTTAGAAACTAGAGAAAAATATTCACTCCTAGAGGAATTTTGGGCTTCCACAATTTCTTCTTATCAATCGCAATATCACTATGAACCATTGCATCATACAAAGATTTGACTGAGAACCTGCCGCTCTGATGTAAATTCCAGCGAAACTTGTACGGTTCGCCTCACGGCTGAATGGCCTCCAGACGAAGGAGTAATTCATTCCATGCTGCTAGAAGAGGCCCTAAAAGGTCCCTCCGAAAAGAAATATCAGGGTCTTCTTGTCTCAAAACTTGTTTGATCATGACGAATTTATGCCTGACAATCCTGTACAAGCAAGGGTATTGTACCTTAAGTGGGGGGTCCCTAGCCAGGTGTCTTCCTAAAATCAAACTTGAGAACAACCCCTAACCGAGAAGGTGCCAAATTGGAAAAACAATTCCTTGGCCTTCATCTCACCGCACAAAAAATGTGAATCACTGGGTTCCAATGAACTTGAGAAATGATTTTGGACCCCATGTACTTGTTATGAATGACTTCCTGGCATACTCCATTCTCAGTGAGTAGTTTCTAAACCCATCTACTCAGAAGAGCGATGTTTTCAATCCCAAGATCTTGACTCCCAAGGCCCCCTTTATATTTAGGTCGGCATAAAACGCTCCACCTAGCCAGCCAATATTTTTTGGATTCATTATCACACTGCCAAAAAAATCTAGATAAAAGTAATCGAGACGCTGAAGAACCTCTTTCGTTAAGTGAAAGAATGACAACATGTATAGAACAATATTGATGAGGACGGAATTGATCAAAATCAATCACCCCCGTATGCCAAGAGTTTGGCCTTCCAATTAGCTAGACGTTTCCAAGGCTCTCTTCCACGTGCTTCCACTCAGCGATAGTTAAACGTTGATAGTGTATCAGAATACCCATATACCAAATCGGCAACTGCCCAAGCTGGTGGCCGAAAAATCTTAGCATGCTCAGATGTGGACCCCTAGCATAGTTGAACCAGAAAAACTCGCTCTTTTGGAAATTAATTTTGAGACCATAGAGTTCCTCAAATGCACATAAAAGCATCTTGAGGCTTTTAGTTTTATCTAGGTCGTGATCCATACAAACTATACTGTCATCCACATATTGTACAATAGACAGACCATCCATGTTATCTCAGGCTAGTCATAGTGGGGAGTAACTTAAACTAGTGACATGCATATGAAGCAAGTCCATGTTAATATCTTCGTAGTGGAAAGTGTCATATCAAAAAAAGGCTCGTGTCCCACTTCATAAATAAAGCACCGATCACCATACAATCCAAAACATACAACTCAACCCCACACACCACACACTCAAGGCAAGATACAAGGGTGTATAAAACATCAACAACCCCATCCACTCCAAGCAAACTACATGTAGGAAGAGAAGGTACCAGTTGGAGTCTTTGGAGACACCAACCGTGAAGGGGTCACCGCGAAGAACGGAAACCGTGCATGAGGAACTGACTACTCCTAGGCGGCGCGTTCAGGAAGGGCATGACACTAGAGTATTGCCATCGACCGATCTAGAGATCAAAGTTTCCCCTGGAGCAACATGAGAATGCAGAGGAACCGTGGCGACGCCTTCAAGAAGGAAATGATGCCCATCGGTGACGCCACCGTCGACTTGGCAGAGCCAAAACGGGTTTTCGCCCCAGCTAGTCCTCAATGCCTCTGAGATGTGGCACAGTAAGCCAGGCCCGCAGCTCCGACTGTCACACCCTCGCAATCACACCGCCTGCATGGCCATGGAAACCAGCTCACACCTGAGCCGCGAGTTTCGCCCATGAGTACCACGCCTCCCACCTCCAGGGTCATCACCCCGACACCCATGGTTCTGACACCATCCCCATCCCAAGCTTGCAGTCATGACCGACAAAGAAACGGGTGGGAAGGCACCTCCTTCCCCACTCCTCGTAACCCCTCAGGTACGAGGCCCCCTGGCCGGCCACAACTGGCCGCCACTGCACCGACCGTGCAAGGAACAAGCTCCTCGGTGGCGCACCGCCACCAGATGGGAGGCAAGGATGGTTCTATGGCCCTCCCGACGATGGATCCATCCCAGGGACAGGTCCAACCCTAAGTCACATCTTGCTCAAGCGCGACAGGGAATGGATTGGAGCCGCACTCGGACCGAGGCCACTTCTGGACGAGACGAATCCATCCACCGGCGACCGCCATCCACCACCAACATCCACACAACCGGTGTGACGCCCGGATAATTAAGCTACAGTAATTCCACGCTAATGATGCCACGTCACCTCGGTTACTGTTGTTAATCTCGCGTTAGTTTGAAACCGATTCAAATTCAAATTTGAATTAAAGTCAAACAGCAAAAGTTTTCAAACATTAAAACTAAAATGTTCTATTTGTGACAAATAATCCCTAGCTAATAATGGTGGAGAAACCACAATTTTAAGAAATGGTTAAGTACTCTAAAATGAATGAAACAATAGCAAAACCATTATTTAATTACTTTTAAAATAGTAAACAATTTCAAACTATTTTATTTTAGGTGCCAAGTTAATTATGGTAGTGGCATAATTATTAACGCTATTTTAGATACAACTTTTGTATTTTATAATAACTAGAATTTAATAGAACAGAAAAGCAATAAGAAAAGAAAAGGAAAAATAAAAGAAAAACAAAATAAATAAATTAAATATACCCCCCGGCAACTGGGCCAACCGGCCCAGCTAAGCAGCCGGCTAGCCCAGCCGAACGAGCCCACCTCGCGCCCTGGGGTACTTAACCCCGCACCCCTCTCCCAAACCCTAGCCCGATCCCCTCCCCCCCCCCCCCGTCGCCTCTCCCTCCCCCGATCCAGATCGGGATCAGGGGCATCTGCCCCGACCCCTGACGCTGATCGTCGCCGCCGCCCGGAGCGCCCCTCGCCGCCTCGACCTCGTCTTCGCCTGTCGCCATCCCATCCTCGACGCAGCCCCGGACCGCCGTCAATGCTCGCCCTTCGCCGGAACGCCTCCTCATCTCCTCCTCACCGGCCGACCTCAAGCCTCGCCACCCCATTCTCACGACGAACGTGAGCACCGCCCGTCTTCCCCACCCCCCTCTGCTCGCCGCTGCAGCGCCCTGATACGTCTTCAACGTATCTATAAATTATGAAGTATTCATGCTATTATATTATCCATCTTGGACGTTTAATGGGCTTTACTATGCACTTTTATATTACTTTTGGGACTAACCTATTGACCCAGAGCCTAGTGCCAGTTTCTGTTTTTCCTTGTTTCGGTGTTTCGCAGAAAAGGAATATCAAACGGAGTCCAAACGGAATGAAACCTTCGGAAAAGTTATTTTTGGAAAGAAAGCAATACAGGAGACTTGGAGTGCACGTCAGGGGGTCAACGAGGAAGGCACGAGGCAGGGGGCGCGCCCTCCACCCTCGTGGGCCCCTTATGGCTCCCCTTACCGAATTATTTCGCCTATATATCTCCATATACCCTAAAACCATCGGGGAACAGAATAGATCGGGAGTTCCGCCGCCGCAAGCCTCTGTAGCCACCAAAAACAAATTGGGACCCTGTTCCGGCACCCTGCCGGAGGGGGGGAGGGAACCCTCACCGGTGGCCATCTTCATCATCCCGGCGCTCTCCATGACGAGGAGGGAGTAGTTCACCCTCGGGGCTGAGGGTATGTACCAGTAGCTATGTGTTTGATCTCTCTCTCTCTCTCATGTTCTTGAGGTGATACGATCTTGATGTATCGCGAGCTTTGCTACTATAGTTGGATCTTATGACGTTTCTCCCCCTCTACTCTCTTGTAATGGATTGAGTTCCCCCTTTGAAGTTATCTTATCAGATTGAGTCTTTTAATGATTTGAGAACACTTGATGTATGTCTTGCGTGGGATACCCGTGGTGACAATGGGGTATTCTATTGATCCACTTGATGTATGTTTTGGTGATCAACTTGCGGGTTCCGCCCATGAACCTATGCATAGGGGTTGGCACACGTTTTCGTCTTGATTCTCCGGTAGAAACTTTGGGGCACTCTTTGAGGTTCTATGTGTTGGTTGAATAGATGAATATGAGATTGTGTGATGCATATCGTATAATCATTCCCACGGATACTTGAGGTGACATTGGAGTATCTAGGTGACATTAGGGTTTTGGTTGATGTGTGTCTTAAGGTGTTGTTTTACTACGAACTCTAGGGCTATTTGTGACACTTATAGAAATAGCCCAATGGATTGATCGGAAAGAATAACTTTGAGGTGGTTTCGTACCCTACCATAATCTCTTCGTTTGTTCTCCGCTATTAGTGACTTTGGAGTGACTCTTTGTTGCATGTTGAGGGATAGTTATATGATCCAATTATGTTATTATTGTTGAGAGAACTTGCACTAGTGAAAGTATGAACCCTAGGCCTTTTTTCCTAGCATTGCAATACCGTTTACACTCACTTTTATCATTAGTTACCTTGCTATTTTTATATTTTCAGATTACAAAAACCTATATCTACTATCCATATTGCACTTGTATCACCATCTCTTCGCCGAACTAGCGCACCTATACAATTTACCATTGTATTGGGTGTGTTGGGGACACAAGAGACTCTTTGTTATTTGGTTGCAGGGTTGCTTGAGAGAGACCATCTTCATCCTACGCCTCCCACGGATTGATAAACCTTAGGTCATCCACTTGAGGGAAATTTGCTACTGTCCTACAAACCTTTGCACTTGGAGGCCCAACAACGTCTACAAGAAGAAGGTTGCGTAGTAGACATCAAGCTCTTTTCTGGTGCTGTTGTTGGGGAGGTTAGCGCTTGAAGGTATATCTTTAGATCTTGCAATCGAATCTTTTTGTTTCTTGTTTTATCACTAGTTTAGTTTATAAAAGAAATCTACAAAAAAATGAAATTGAGTTTGTCTCATACGCTTCATCTTTTTAATATCTTTCGTGAGAATGATGGAAAGGAAAATTGTGCTCAAGTGCTAGAAGAAGAATTACATAAAATGTTTGGCACTAAATCTTTGAATGATGAGCATGATTGCAATGTTGTTAGTATGAACTCTTTGAATATCCATAGTACTAATGATGATTGCACTAGTTATGATGAAAATGTCTCCTATAAACATGTCATTTTTTGTGGAGTGCATTGGGTTTGCAAGTACACACCAAATAGGGAAGATAGATATTGCAAGAGGCATAAGCATTTAGAAACTAAATGGTTGCAAGAAAGGCTAAATGTTAGTGCTGAAAATTTAAAATATCTTAGCCATACTTGTGAACTTTGCAATGAACATGGTCATTTAAATATCAAATGCAAATTGTTTCATGATCGAATCGTGTCCAAAAATTGTGATGACTTGATTTCCCTTGCACATTATAATGAACTTAGTTTGCTTTTGGGTTATGAAGAAATGAAACGTCAAACTAAGATTATTCCAGAATATAACCTCGAGAAATTCCTCGATATTGATCTAGAAGAAATTTATATGTATTGTGCGGTGAATTGCATTGAAAATCCTTATATTCCAATTACATAAAGAAAAGAAAACAAATAGAAGATGAAGAGAATACTAATGAAAGGGAAGAGACTTCCCAATATCCTCCTATTATTTCTTATGATGAATCAGGTAACGAGGAGGAGCCTTCTATTCAACCAATCTCATTAATAAGGAGCTCCAAAAAGAGGATTGAACCCACACATGATGTGGTGAAGAAGAAGAAAAGAAAAAGGAAGAGAGGTAAAAAGATATCTCTCCCAAATAATGTTGCTCCTATTATTGTTGTGCCTCATGAAATGAATCAAAATAATTGTGGAAGATGATGCACTTGATGATGATCTCGTTATGCCTATTGCTTGTTGTGATGATTATGATTGGGAAGATAATCATACTTCTTATGATCTTAAAAATCTCTTTGGCACTTGCTTGGAAGAATATGATAATTGCTATACTATTGGTGCTATCCATACTATTAATGATGAGAGTGATTATGCTTATGATATGAAAAGGCCCAAGCTTGGGGATGCTATGTTTGATGAAGATGATGTTTTTGAGAATATATTTGCTGCAATTAATGTTTGTCACAAGCTTGGGGATGCTACGTTTAATGAAGATGATATTTTTAGTCTCCCAAGTTTTGATATGCAAATTTATAATGATGATAGCATGCCTCCTACTTATGATGATTATATTGATGAAAGTGGGTTTGGAAGAGTGTGAACTTTAGGAAGTAATGATCCCACTATTTTGGAGGATGTTGAATCTTATAATATTTATGAAAGTGGATTTGGAGAGGTCATGACTTTATTTAGTGATGTATCCACTATTTCGGAAGAGGTTTCAATTGATTATGATGAGAACAAAGTTGCTACTTATGATGATTATTGTGATGAAACTTATGCTATAAAAAGTAGTGATGATTATATTTATAAAACTTGTCATGATTATGATTACCCTTTTTCTGAACATTACTCTTTTAATGTGGAAACAATTTATAGTATTTAAGTCTCTTATGATACTCCCACTATTCCGAATGAGAAGAATTTTGCTTATGTGGAGAGTAGTAAATTTCTATGCTTGTAGATCATGAAAAGAATGCTTTAGGTGCTGGTTATATTGTTGAATTAATTCATGATGCTACTGAAAATTATTATGAGGGAGGAATATATGCTTGTAGGAATTGCAATAATATCAAGTTCCATCTCTATGTGCTTAAAGTTTTGAAGTTATGCTTGTTTTGCCTTCCTATGCTAGTTGATTATTGTTCCCATAAGTTGTTTGCTCACAAAATCCCTATGCATAGGAAGTGGGTTAGACTTAAATGTGCTAGTCATATTCTTCATGATGCTCTCTTTATGTTTCAATTCTTATCTTTTATGTGAGCATCATTGAAATCATCATGCCTATCTAGGGGCGTTAAACGATAGCGTTTGTTGGGAGGCAACCCAATTTTATTTTAGTTTCTTGCTTTTTGGTTCTGTTTAGGAATAAATAATCCATCTAGCTTCTGTTTAGATGTGGTTTGTGTTTTAATTAGTGTTTGTGCCAAGTAAGACCTATAGGATCTTCTTGGATGATAGTTATTTGATCTTGCTGAAAATTCCAGAAACTTTCTATTCACAAAAATAATTGTTTAAAATCACCAGAACGTGATAAAATACTGATTTCAATTGAAGCAGATCAATAAACAAATTGTCTAGGTCTTCCTATTTTGGTAGAATTTTTGGAGCTCCAGAAGTTTGCGTTAGTTACAGATTACTACAGACTGTTCTGTTTTTGACAGATTCTGTTTTTCGTGTGTTGTTTGCTTATTTTGATGAATCTATGGCTAATAAAATAGTTTACAAACCATAGAGAAGTTGGAATACAATAGGTTTAACACCAATATAAATAAAGAATGAGTTCATTACAGTACCTTGAAGTGGTGTTTTGTTTTCTTTCGCTAATAGAGCTTACGAATTTTCTGTTAAGTTTTGTGTTGTGAAGTTTTCAAGTTTTGGGTAAAGATTCGATGGACTATGGAATAAGGAGTGGCAAGAGCCTAAGCTTGGGGATGCCTGAGGCACCCCAAGGCAATATTCAAGGATAACCAAGCGTCTAAGCTTGGGGATGCCCCGGAAGGCATCCCCTCTTTCGTCTTCGTTCATCGGTAACTTTACTTGGAGCTATATTTTTATTCACCACATGATATGTGTTTTGCTTGGAGCGTCATTTTATTTTCTTTAGCTTTGCTTGCTGTTTGAATAAAATATCAAGATATGAAATTCTTAAATGAGAGAGAGTCCTCACATAGCTACATAATTATTTAACTACTCATTGATCTTCACTTATATCTTTTTGGAGTAGTTTGTCATTTACTCGTGTGCTTCACTCATATCCTATGAGTAAATGGTTGAATGATTTGAATGTCATAAATCTGAAATTATATATGTTTCATATGCCTTTCCCATGGGGAGTAATGCCTTCACATATAAGAAGTAGAGGTGGTAAATTTATTGAAGGTTAGCAAACATTGTATTGGTCACTTGAACAATTCATGAAAGAATGTTGAAGGAAGAGAGATTTCACATATAAATATACTATCTTGGACATCTTCTATGATTGTGAGCCCCATTAATTATTTTCAAACCTGAGCAAATTAGTTGAAGTTGGACAAGGAAGACAACATAATGAGTTATGCTTGGGTATATTTGTATAGAAGTTATATTGTTATGGATCCTCTAACATGTGGTGCTTGCTATTCAGAATCTTTTGCTAGCCAAAATATCTGTACTAAGCGGGAATACTGCTTGTGCATCCAAACTCCTTGAACCAAGTTTCTTCCATGAGTGTCCACCATATCTACCTATATGCGGTATTTACCTGCCGTTCCAAGTAAATTTGCATGTGCCAAACTCTAAACCTTCAAATAATAATCTGTTTTGTATGCCCGAATCGCTCATGTAGCGACTAGGGGCTAGCAGTATCTTCCATGTTATGTGGGTTATTCTCACGATGAGTGGACTCCGCTCATCATTCACGAGAAAATGGCTGGTAACTGGGATGCCCAGTCCCATGATCAAAAGATCAAAATCAAATCAAAAATAATTGCAAACAAAACTCCCCCAGGATTGATGTTAGTTGGAGGCACCCGTTGTTTCGGGCAAGCCATGGATTGATGATTGTTGGTGGAGGGGGAGTAAAAATCTTTACCTTTCTGTTTGGGAACCGCCTATAATGTATGTAGTATGGAAGATATTGGGAACTCTTGGTTGTTATGTTGACAATGAAAGCATACCTCTCAAAATTATTTTCATCTCTGTTTTTGCTTCGAGCTCTGGCACCTCTGCAAATCCCTGCTTCCCTCTGCGAAGGGCCTATCTTTTACTTTTATGCAAGAGTCAGTAGTATTCCTTCTCATTCCAACCTACTCTTTAGTTGGCAAGCATCATGTGATGGAAAGATCTAAGCATATATGGCCATTCAAATATATTTGAGCATGAATTATTATTGTTGACATTACCCTTGAGGTAAAAGGTTGGGAGGCGAAACATTAAGCCCCTATCTTTCTCTGTGTTTGATGAATACTATTTGTTCTAAAAATATGCTTTGAGTGGTAGCAATCATGGAAGACTAAATGATAGTTGAGTATGTGAAGTTTGCTGAATCAAAGCTCTGACATAGACTCTTCCTGAAAATAAGATGAATTGCAATTGTTTGATGACTGAGAACATAGTTTGTTAGTTTTCAAGAAAGTTTATGATCTATACTTTAACATGTGAATAGTTTGTTACTTGATCATGAAAAGTTCCATGAGTTGAGCTACTGTTATGACATATAATGATGCTAGAAAAGGTGATTGAAATTATCATTGATCAAACTTATGCACCTGCTAGCATTCACACTTCATAAATTATTTCTTTTATCATTTACCTACTCGAGGACGAGCAGGAATTAAGCTTGGGGATGCTGATACATCTCCAACGTATCTATAATTTATGAAGTATTCATGCTATTATATTATCCATCTTGGATGTTTAATGGGCTTTACTATGCACTTTTATATTACTTTTGGGAATAACCTATTGACCCAGAGCCCAGTGCCAGTTTCTGTTTTTTCCTTGTTTCAGTGTTTCGCAGAAAAGGAATATGAAACGGAGTCCAAACGGAATGAAACCTTCGGAAAAGTTATTTTTGGAAAGAAAGCAATACAGGAGACTTGGAGTGCACGTCAGGGGGTCAACGAGGAAGTCACGAGGCAGGGGGCGCGCCCTCCACCCTCGTGGGCCCCTTGTGGCTCCCCTTACTGATTTCTTTCGCCTATATATCTCCATATACCCTAAAACCATCGGGGAACAGAATAGATCGGGAGTTCCGCCGCCGCAAGCCTCTGTAGCCACCAAAAACCAATTGGGACCCTGTTCCGGCACCCTGCCAGAGGGGGGAGGGAACCCTCACCGGTGGCCATCTTCATCATCCCGGCGCTCTCCATGACGAGGAGGGAGTAGTTCATCCTCGGGGCTGAGGGTATGTACCAGTAGCTAGTGTTTGATCTCTCTCTCTCTCTATCTATCTCTCTCTCTCTCGTGTTCTTGAGGTGATACGATCTTGATGTATCGCGAGCTTTGCTACTATAGTTGGATCTTATGACGTTTCTCCCCCTCTACTCTCTTGTAATGGATTGAGTTTCCCCTTTGAAGTTATCTTATCGGATTGAGTCTTTTAATGATTTGAGAACACTTGATGTATGTCTTGCGTGGGATACCCGTGGTGACAATGGGGTATTCTATTGATCCACTTGATGTATGTTTTGGTGATCAACTTGCGGGTTCCGCCCATGAACCTATGCATAGGGGTTGGCACACGTTTTCGTCTTGATTCTCCGGTAGAAACTTTGGGGCACTCTTTGAGGTTCTATGTGTTGGTTGAATAGATGAATCTGAGATTGTGTGATGCATATCGTATAATCATTCCCACGGATACTTGAGGTGACATTGGAGTATCTAGGTGACATTAGGGTTTTGGTTGATGTGTGTCTTAAGGTGTTATTTTACTATGAACTCTAGGGCTGTTTGTGACACTTATAGGAATAGCCCAATGGATTGATCGGAAAGAATAACTTTGAGGTGGTTTCGTACCCTACCATAATATCTTCGTTTGTTCTCCGCTATTAGTGACTTTGGAGTGACTCTTTATTGCATGTTGAGGGATAGTTATATGATCCAATTATGTTATTATTGTTGAGAGAACTTGCACTAGTGAAAGTATGAACCCTAGGCCGTGTTTCCTAGCATTGCAATACCGTTTACGCTCACTGTTATCATTAGTTACCTTGCTGTTTTTTATATTTTCATATTACAAAAACCTATATCTACTATCCATATTGCACTTGTATCACCATCTCTTCGCCGAACTAGCGCACCTATACAATTTACCATTGTATTGGGTGTGTTGGGGACACAAGAGACTCTTTGTTATTTGGTTGCAGGGTTGCTTGAGAGAGACCATCTTCATCCTACGCCTCCCACGGATTGATAAACCTTAGGTCATCCACTTGAGGGAAATTTGCTACTGTCCTACAAACCTCTGCACTTTGAGGCCCAACAACGTCTACAAGAAGAAGGTTGCGTAGTAGACATCACGCCCGGGCGCGCGCCCTCGGCACGGCCACCCACGGCCGCGCACCCTCACGCACGGGCCCTTCCCCGGTCCTCCCCTGCTTGCTCGCCCGATCGTGCTCTGGTGCCCGCTCTCGGCCTCCCTCGCTCCCCTGTCGGACCCCGACCCTGCACGCCGCGCCCGCCGTCGCCCGCCTTGAAGCAGCGCGCACCGCGCCCCCCGCCATGTTCCTGCCTCCCTCAGCCGCGCACCCACGCGCGCTCGCTCGCGTGCGGCCATGCCCACAACCGCTCGCTGCTCCGACCACCCGCGCACAGCCGTTTCCGCCGCGGCTCCCGCTCCACAAGTCCTCCAACGCACCCTCCTGCACGCCAAGCCGTCACTAGAGTGGTGCCCCCGAGCACCTCCGCCGTCCCCTGTGCCTCGCCGGCGTGCACAACGCACACACGCGCCTAAACCAACGTATTTTTGACCTAAACATTAATTAGCACTAACTGGCACCCTAATAGCCACCAACACGTGGGGCTACCTCTCTAATTAATCAGATTGGTTAAATAAAACTGTTAAAAAATGAACCACTGACAGCCTGGCCCCGCCTCACTAATTAGTCTAATTAGATTAACTAAACACACTGTTAGTAGTCCCTGTCACTGACCAGTGGGTCCCACTAGTCAAGATTGACCAGTCAACGCCCTGCTGGCTGCTGACTGGACCTGCTGACTGGGTAGTTGACTTAGTCAACTATCCCCACCTGTCAGCCTCATGTGCACACTTCTGGGTACACTTCCTGTGTACCCATAGCATTTAAATACTAATTTAGTTTCGAATTAAATTAAATCCAAAAATTAGAAAATCATTTAAAACTTTAAAAATTAATATAAAATAAACCATCACTCGGATCGAAATACTTTGTACATGAAAGTTGCTTAGAACGACGAGACGAATCCGAATACGTAGCCCGTTTGTCCGCCACACATCCCTAGCATATCGAACCTGCAACATTTCACCTCCGGTTCATCTGTCCAAAAACGCGAAACACCGGGGGATACTTTCCCGGATGTTTCCCCCCTTCACCAGTATCACCTCCTACTGCGTTAGGGCACACATAACACCGTTGTTTGCTTTGTCATGCATCGTTATGCATCTGTTTTCATTGTATTCATTGTTTCTTCCCCCTCTTCTCTCCAGTAGACTACGAGACCGACGCCGCTGCTGGTGCCCCGACCGACTACGTTGTTGACGACCCCCTACTTGCCAAAGCAACCAGGCAAGTCCCCCCCCCCTTGATCACCAGATATTGCATATTCTTCTCTATACTGCTTGCATTAGAGTAGTGTAGCATGTTACTGCTTTCGGTTAATCCTATTCTGCTGCATAGCCTGTCATTGTTGCTACAGTTGTTACCCTTACCTGCAATCCTAAATTCTTAGTATAGGATGCTAGTATTCCATCAGTGGCTCTACACTCTTGTCCGTCCGCCATGCTATACTACTGGGTCGTGATCACTTCGGGAGGTGATCACGGGCATATGCTATACACTTGATGCTGTTACATTACTTATAATACTGTTCGGAGATGGGGGCTGAAGGGGCAGGTGGCTCCATCCCGGTAGAGGTGGGCCTGGGTTCCCGATGGCCCCCGACTGTTACTTTGTGGCGGAGCGACAGGGCAGGTTGAGACCACCTAGGAGAGAGGTGGGCCTGGCCCTGGTCGGCGTTCGCGGATACATCAATTAACACGCTTAATGAGATCTTGGTATTTGATCTGAGTCTGGCCATTGGCCTATACGCACTAACCAACTACGCGGGAACAGTTATGGGCACTCGGCGTCGTGGTATCAGCCGAAGCCTTCGTGACGTCAGTGACTGAGCGGCGCGCGCCGAATTGGACTGGAACGCCTGCTAGGCTAGGTCTGCTTCCGGCCGCCCACACAACGTGCAGGTGTGCAATGGGCGATGGGCCCAGACCCCTGCGCCATAGGATTTAGACCGGCGTGCTGACCTCTCTGTTGTGCCTAGGTGGGGCTGCGACGCGTTGATCTTCCGAGGCCGGGCATGACCCAGGAAAGTGTGTCCGGCCAAATGGGATCGAGCGTGTTGGGTTATGTGGTGCACCCCTGCAGGGAAGTTTATCTATTCGAATAGCCGTGTCCCTCGGTAAAAGGACGACCCGGAGTTGTACCCTGACCTTATGACAACTAGAACCGGATACTTAATAAAACACACCCTTCCAAGTGCCAGATACAACCCGGTGGTCGCTCTCTAACAGGGCGACGAGGAGAGGATCGCCGGGCAGGAGTATGCTATATGATGCTACTTGGTGAGCTTCAATCTACTCTCTTCTATATGCTGCAAGATGGAGGCTGCCAGAAGCGTAGTCTACGACAGGATTAGCTATCCCCCTCTTATTCTGGCATTTTGCAGTTCAGTCCACCGATATGGCCCTTTACACATATACCAATGCATATGTAGTGTAGCTCCTTACTTGCGAGTACTTTGGATGAGTACTCACGGTTGCTTTTCTTCCTCTTTTCCCCCCTCCCTTCTACCTGGTTGTCGCAACCAGATGCCGGAGCCCAGGAGACAGACGCCACCGTCGACGACGACTCCTACTACACCGAAGGTGCCTACTACTACGTGCAGCCCGCTGACGACGACCAGGAGTAGTTTAGGAGGATCCCAGGCAGGAGGCATGCGCCTCTTTCGATCTGTATCCCAGTTTGTGCTAGCCTTCTTAAGGCAAACTTGTTTAACTTATGTCTGTACTCAGATATTGTTGCTTCCGCTGACTCGTCTATGATCGAGCACTTGTATTCGAGCCCTCGAGGCCCCTGGCTTGTATTATGATGCTTGTATGACTTATTTATGTTTTTAGAGTTGTGTTGTGATATCTTCCCGTGAGTCCCTGATCTTGATCGTAAACGTTTGCGTGCATGATTAGTGTACGATTGAATCGGGGGCTTCACAAGTTGGTATGAGAGCCAACTGCCTGTAGGAATCCCCCTTCCAAACTCCTTGGCAGAAGTTGAGTCTAGACATTGAAAAACTTTTACTAACATGGCTGTGCGGCTTACGGGCCCACGTCGCCATTGGGTGGTATTAGGATCTTTTACTCCTCGATCTATACTCTAGGACTCTGACATCTCTTCTATTCGGGTTAAATGATTTTACTAACTCTGACTCTAGGTTCTCGATAGTACTTTCCCCCGGAGAGCCCCTTCAGTTCAGATGATCGCCTGCTGCACCAGAAGTTTCCGAAGATGCTATTCGATGTTTTACCGAGACACTTGTGCCCACCGCCATTGCAAATTCACCACCACCGAGACATTTCACCACCATCGAGACATCCCTATGGATAGCTACTTATACTTGCCATCCATACCTTCATTCTCGATTACTCTTGTTAGTACAAGATACCCTGAACTACTTCTCGCTATTCCGAGAATCCTTTGCGCTTACTGCCTTGCAGTTCTTTGCCACCTGAATACCCCTACGGATAATTTCTCGCACTCATCGAGTATCCGCTCATCCCCAGTTGTTTATATGTTTCACTAAGGTCTTCGAAATAATATTTGAACTTCCGAAAATCCTTAGCACCTTATTGCTCTTGAAATTCTTGCTTGCTTACATGGTTAATCCCTTAAGTATAGTAATCTTATTGGCAGCCCTTGTCACTTTCATTTTGAGTCTATTGATTCAATATGTTGCGAATGCTCGCAATCCTCAATCAGATCCTAGAATTCGTCCTTTCGTCTCAGACGTCATTTTTTTTCATGAGCTGGATCTCGACCAATCAAATTGTCGTCGGTTGTACCCCTAAGCTTACTCAAGTTATCCATCCTTAATCAGAGCGTTAGCTTCTGATCCCTTGATTTGGAAATCATAAATTCCTTTGCATCTGAACTTTGAATTAGTCAGTTGTTTCTATAATCCAATGCCTTGCATTGTTTCTTCCTCTGATTGTGCCAGTACTCACATTAACACCGTTATGGACCGTTAGGTCCTTTGTTGAATTACCATCCGACAGTGTCCTTCGTATCAAAAGAAAAAACTCGAGGAGTTCTTTCCCTGATACACAATGTCATTGGTAAGTCATATTCTCTGATTTGGCCAACCAGGCTCTGCCTTCGAGCTGGTGATATTTACTCTTGAAGCTTGTGGTATATGTTTCTAAGATGCCCCGATGGGTTGAACCTATGCCTCCCTTAATCTGTGTGAACCCGAAAGTTTTCCAAGGTTCATACTCCTCTGGTAATTCACCAGGTAGATCTTCGCACTCAAATCATTTTTAGTAGAGAAGTGAATGAACGGTTGTGCATTCAAGAAGTGGGAGTCGACCTTGAACTTTGTGTTCATGCCCATGGACATGATGTAGATCTTATCATCGAAGCTTCTTTTAAAATTAGTCATTCCCTTGGTATAAGATCATCTTATATCTGGGATCTGGCCTTTTTTTTCAATCGTGGTTCCGACCATGTTCTCCTTTAAATACCATTTCTCGTGCAAGTTTAAGAACTTGTCTTCTGCAGAGCAATACCCTAGTCCAACCTCTACTTTGATCCGTCGTCGAGTATTACCCCCCCTGGTATCTCGAGATTATCTTGGAACTGCATAACTTCTTATGAGTTCTTCATCAAGTACTACATTCTCACTGATTATGATTTTTCATGGACTCTGAGTTATTAAACACTCAAAGACACCGATAACTGAACCGAGTCCGCACTCCGATTCAAAACTCTAAGTAATCTTCCTTCAATTCATTCCTAGCCTGATTGACTATATCCTTATCGTGCTAAATTTTAACTGTGCTACCTGGTCCTTCTTCCCGGAGCACAATTTTCACTGATGAGCTAAGCTTACATCGATTTTCCTCATCATATCATTTCGCCTTGAACCACAAGCTTGGTTTCGAGTTGTGTCGTACCCGTGGTTCCAATAACCTTTCGCTCAATCATTCATTTGACTTGATGTCATCGCCGATCAATTACATCTTAATGAAATCTCTCGAGAAATGTGTCATGATCATCATCAACAATGATATGCCTTCTTCCAAGTGTGAATCGAATTCATGATGGGAAATACCATCCTTTCCCCTTGATGATTGGTATTAACATTGACAACATTCTTGCATTCCCTCCAACACAAAACTTGTTCTTGTTTTGTGTTATGCCTTGAGTTCCTTGTTATCCGACTTATGTTATGTTCTACCTTGAAGTATTACTGTCTTTTATGTCAAGGATGTTGTGAGGACTGCTCCACCTCTTAAAGAATTCTTGGTACAAGTGATACATCCCGCCATCTACATTCATCTCTTGGTCCCCATGTTGTTTCCAACCAGAATACCGACGATTGAACTGTGAGGTGTAAAATTCAAAATTACTAGCAACCTTATTTCTTGTAAGATAATGAACGATAGTTTCATTCTTTGGGTATTGGTTATTGGATCACCATTCTGAACATTGATCATGTTACCTAAGCCCATATTTAGGGCGCACCTTTCAACCAATGTTTAAATTGTGTATGTTTTCCTCGAGCATACATCATTATATCATTTGATCCGACAAATGTTATCTCCTTGTTCACATAATTGTGGAAATCCATCCTTTGGAAATCTCGATGATTTGTCGCTGAGTCCATCGGCCACCTCTTCATCCTCTCCTTGGTTTACTGATGAACTCTTGTTTCGGAACTCACTTCCATAGTTCATTTCCCGAGAATCTTATGACGACTTCTCATCAATTCATGCCGCACCTTTTTATCTCAGGATCCTGAGTCTGAGGTATCCTGACACCAATCAGATCTGAATCTCGGTCAGATATGATGGTTGGAACATATTTCCAAGAGTTATAACATTGGTCTTTATATGACCCGGTAAGGTGATGTCATGCCTAGCACACCTGGATGGAGGCCCTGTTGTTATAGATTCCTTTTCAGCAAGGTTATCCATTCTTCCATGAGGAAATTGTAAGACTTATTCTATAAGTAGTTTCCGATGGATCCTTTGTATCCAAAGTCTGACCTCTGCTTGAAGACCATGCCAATGCTATCTCGAAGCATGTATGTGATACTCCGATTTTCAATAAGAACATCTAAAGCACAATGCTAAATTTTCTTTATCAAATTATCCAAACACCATTGTATGGGTAATGTCATGAAATTTCTTCCCCTCTTTCCTAAAGGGTTTTCTACATTATATCCTGTCGTGGATATCATGTTTTGCTTATCCTTGGGAAGGATATACCCCAGGAATATGTGTTTAAACACATTTTCCTTTCCATTGTTTTGTTTAAACCTTTATTGTAATCTGACTTAACTTAGCAGTGATAATTCCCTGCTTAGGTAAACCCCTTGTTGTACCACGCGGTCAGTAAGACCCTGTTACTATTGTTGATGACATTCCGGTAACCACCGATGGACGAGAACTTTGCCTATTGGTCCACCTCGTTCAACGAGCAGGAAAATGGTTCTCTTCGTCCCTCGCCATTGGTACCGACGTTGTTGCCGACTTAACTGACAGTCTATTCTCCGACATGCCTTGCTATCATGATCGTGCAAGATGTCACCGCTCCTTCTACTTTTAACCCACATGATGGGCCCATAACCCACAGTTCCACATGATCGAAACCTGACTCTCTTATACACCCCCTGTTGCCAAAGTTATCCCTTATGCTTGGCTTCGTATGTAATTCACGAGCTAATTTCCCTGCCATATTTCATTCCGGTATCGGATGCAACATTTTTCTTCATTGCTCCGAAATCCTTTCACACTCTATTTCAGGCAACAAACGATTGCTTGACCGCTCGAAACTTCCCATGATACCTCCTTACATTGCTCTCGATATTTTCTTAAGTTTCAATTCGAGAGCTACTTTCCGCCACCTTCCCCGATGTTATCGACCAGATAGTCAACCTTGTAGAGGTCTGTTCTCCCGGAATACCCACCCTTTATTCTTTCGTAAGTACGGTGGAATTCCCGAAGAAAGAATGTCGACTTCATCACGATGACCTGAAGCAGAGAAATGAAGACATCAACGTAATGGATCGACCTCTTCGAGAAGAGAAACCAAGACCGAGAAGATCCGTTAGAATTTCGCAACCACAACTTTCCCCCTTACAGCACCTCATAAATCTCGGGACGAGTTTTCTTGTAGTGGAGGAGAATTGTGACGCCCGGATAATTAAGCTACAGTAATTCCACGCTAATAATGCCATGTCACCTCGGTTACTGTTGTTAATCTCGCGTTAGTTTGAAACCGATTCAAATTCAAATTTGAATTAAAGTCAAACGGCAAAAGTTTTCAAACATTAAAACTAAAATGTTCTATTTGTGACAAATAATCCCTAGCTAATAATGGTAGAGAAACCACAATTTTAAGAAATGGTTAAGTACTCTAAAATGAATGAAACAATAGCAAAACCATTATTTAATTGTTTTTAAAATAGTAAACAATTTCAAACTATTTTATTTTAGGTGCCAAGTTAATTGTGGTAGTGGCATAATTATTAACGCTATTTTAGATACAACTTTTGTATTTTATAATAACTAGAATTTAATGAACAGAAAAGCAATAAGAAAAGAAAAGGAAAAATAAAAGAAAAACAAAATAAATAAATTAAATATACCCCCTGCCAACTCGGCCAACCGGCCCAGCTAAGCAGCCGGCTAGCCCAGCCGAACGAGCCCACCCGCACCCTGGGGTACTTAACCCCGCACCCCTCTCCCAAACCCTAGCCCGATCCCCTTCCCCCCCCCCCCCCGTCGCCTCTCCCTCCCCCGATCCAGATCGGGATTAGGGGCATCGGCCCCGACCCCCGACGCTGATCGTCGCCGCCGCCCGGAACGCCCCTCGCCGCCTCGACCTCGTCTTCGCCTGTCGCCACCCCATCCTCGACGCCGCCCCGGACCGCCGTCAACGCTCGCCCTTCGCCGGAACGCCTCCTCATCTCCTCCTCACCGGCCGACCTTGAGCCGCGCCGCCCCCCTTCTCATGACGAACGTGAGCACCGCCATCTTCCCCACCCCCCCTCTGCTCGCCGCTGCAATGCCTGGGCGCGCGCCCTCGGCACGGCCACCCACGGCCACGCACCCTCACGCACGGGCCCTGCCCCGGTCCTCCCCTGCTTGCTCGCTCGACCGTGCTCCGGTGCCCGCTCTCGGCCTCCCTCGCTCCCCTGCCGCACCCCGACCCTGCACGCCGCGCCCGCCTTGAAGCAGCGCGCACCGCGCCCCCCGCCATGTTCCTGCCTCCCTCAGTCGCGCACCCACGCGCGCTCGCTCACGCGGGCCCATGCCCACAACTGCCCGCTGCTCCGACCACCCGCGCACAGCCGTTTTCGTCGCTGACCGCCGCGGCTCCCTCTCCATGAGTCCTCCAACGCACCCTCCCTCACGCCAAGCCGTCACTTGAGTTGTGCTCCCGAGCACCTCCGCCATCCCCTGTGCCTCGCCGGCGTGCACAACGCACGCACGCGCCTAAACCAACGGCTGGCTCACTGACGTGTGGGCCCGCCCAGCTTATTTTTGACCTAAACGCTAATTAGCACTAAGTGGCACCCTAATAGCCACCAACACGTGGGGCCACCTCTCTAATTAATCAGATTGGTTAAATAAAACTGTTAAAAAAATGAACCACTAACAGCCTGACCCCACCTCACTAATTAGTCTAATTAGATTAACTAAACACACTGTTAGTAGTCCCTGTCCCTGATCAGTGGGTCCCACTAGTCAAGATTGACCAGTCAACGCCCTGCTGGCTGTTGACTGGACCTGCTGACTGGGTAGTTGACTTAGTCAACTGTTCCCACCTCTCAGCCTCATGTGCACACTTCTGGGTACACTTCCTGTGTACCCATAGCATTTAAATACTAATTTAGTTTCGAATTAAATTAAATCCAAAAATTAAAAAATCATTTAAAACTTCAAAAATTAATATAAAATAAACCGTAACTCGGATCGAAATACTTTGTACATGAAAGTTGCTTAGAACGACGAGACGAATCCGAATACGTAGCCCGTTTGTCCGCCACGCATCCCTAGCATATCGAACCTGCAACATTTCACCTCCGGTTCATATGTCCGAAAACGCAAAACACCGGGGATACTTTCCCGGATGTTTCCCCACTTCGCCAGTATCACCTCCTACCGCGTTAGGGCACACATAACACCGTTGTTTGCTTTGTCATGCATCGTTATGCATCTGTTTTCATTGTATTCATTGTTTCTTGCCCCTCTTCTCTCCGGTAGACTACGAGACAGACGCCGCTGCTGGTGCCCCGAGCGACTATGTTGTTGACGACCCCCTACTTGCCAGAGCAACCAGGAAAGCCCCCCCTGATCACCAGATATCGCCTATTCTTCTCTATACTGCTTGCATTAGAGTAGTGTAGTATGTTACTGCTTTCGGTTAATCCTATTCTGCTGCATAGCCTGTCATTGTTGCTACAGTTGTTACCCTTACCTGCAATCCTAAATGCTTAGTATAGGATACTAGTATTCCATCAGTGGCTCTACACTCTTGTCCGTCCGCCATGCTATACTACTGGGTCGTGATCACTTCGGGAGGTGATCACGGGCATATGCTATATACTTGATACGGTTACATTACTTATGATACTGTTCGGAGATGGAGACTAAAGGGGCAGGTGGCTCCATCCCTGTAGAGGTGGGCCTGGGTTCCCGACGGCCCCCGATTGTTACTTTGTGGTGGAGCGACAGGGCAGGTTGAGACCACCTAGGAGAGAGGTGGGCCTGGCCGTGGTCGACGTTCGCGGATACATCAATTAACACGCTTAACGAGATCTTGATATTTGAACTGAGTCTGGCCACTAGCCTATACACACTAACCAACTACGCGGGAACAGTTATGGGCACTCGGCGTCGTGGTATCAGTCGAAGCCTTCGTGACGTCAGCGACTGAGCGGCGCGCCGGATTGGACTGGAACGCCTGCTAGGCTAGGTCTGCTTCCGGCCGCCCACGCAACATGCAGGTGTGCAATGGGCGATGGGCCCAGACCCCTGCGCCATAGGATTTAGACCGGCGTGCTGACCTCTCTGTTGTGCCTAGGTGGGGCTGCGACGTGTTGATCTTCCGAGGCCGGGCATGGACCAGGAAAATGTGTCCGGCCAAATGGGATCGAGCGTGTTGGGTTATGTGGTGCACCCCTGCAGGGAAGTTTATCTATTCGAATAGCCGTGTCCCTCGGTAAAAGGACGACCCAGAGTTGTACCCTGACCTTATGACAACTAGAACCGGATACTTAATAAAACACACCCTTCCAAGTGCCAGATACAACCCGGTGGTCGCTCTCTAACAGGGCGACGAGGAGAGGATCGCCGGGCAGGAGTATGCTGTACGATGCTACTTGGTGAACTTCAATCTACTCTCTTCTACATGCTGCAAGATGGAGGCTGCCAGAAGCGTAGTCTTCGACAGGATTAGCTATCCCCCTCTTATTCTGGCATTTTGCAGTTCAGTCCACCGATATGGCCCTTTACACATATACCAATGCATATGTAGTGTAGCTCCTTGCTTGCGAGTACTTTGGATGAGTACTCACGGTTGCTTTTCTTCCTCTTTTCCCCCCTCCCTTCTACCTGGTTGTCGCAACCAGATGCCGGAGCCCAGGAGCCAGATGCCACCGTCGACGACGACTCCTACTACACCGAAGGTGCCTACTACTACGTGCAGCCCGCTGACGACGACCGGGAGTAGTTTAGGAGGATCCCAGGCAGGAGGCCTGCGCCTCTTTCGATCTGTGTCCCAGTTTGTGCTAGCCTTCTTAAGGCAAACTTGTTTAACTCATGTCTGTACTCAGATATTGTTGCTTCCGCTGACTCGTCTATGATCGAGCACTTGTATTCGAGCCCTCGAGGCCCCTGGCTTGTATTATGATGCTTGTATGACTTATTTATGTTTTTAGAGTTGTGTTGCGATATCTTCCCGTGAGTCCGTGATCTTGATCGTACACGTTTGCGTGCATGATTAGTGTGCGATTGAATCGGGGGCGTTACAACCGGACAACGAGGTGCAGTGGCGACCAGGATTGTCGTTGTTTGAGCTGCGGAGCAAGCCGACCACCTTGACTGCTGTTGAGCCCGCGACACCCGCAGTGCAGCCGCCACCAGATCTAGGCTAGCACAACCCTAGCCACCGGCAACACCGCATCCACTTTTGCCACCACAGAGCCACCCGGGCAAGCACCATGCCCAGGCTCACCACCCAGAGCCCAAATGGCACTCCACCATGCCCCCGCTCGCATCACGCCTCCACATGGACGTGTCATCCCGCTCCACACACCATCATGTAAGGAGGGAGAACTGCCCTCTAGCGGTGGCAGGAGAGGTAAGAAGGGAAGAAGGAGGGGTTCCTAGCGAAGGCACTAGGGTTTCGCCCGTGACGCGTGTCACGGAGCGCGTCGTGGGAGCTCCTTTGTTTTTTACCTGTGTCATTGGTGTAAAGTGTCATAGAAATAGTATCTTAGATGTTTGCATTTATTAGCTTGTACAATCATTTTTTGGGGAATGGCTATGTGATGGTAACATAATATTTTATCACCATAATCTCTTTCGTCATCTAATACTATGTCATGTCATCAATATGCCTAGTTGGCATCTCATGAAGATGCATGTTACTACCTATGTTACTCCCACTAGGACTAGCGTCAGAGCCACGGAATGCCTGGGAAGAATTATTATCAAGTTGTCTCGCATAGCCACGTCGCTCTGGAATGACATGAGAACTTCGAGGACATTGACATGTTGATGGCTGTTGCTTAAGAAAACTGATGGCTCTTGAAACAAATGGAGGCTGGGTTATACATTGCCAGACCTCTCTATTCACGAGTTTTTTAGGATGTAATGACACCTTTAGATAAAAGCCCTTGGTCTGTATCTGTACCCCTTCGGCACCAATGATCTCATGAATACATTTAGTCAAACCTCTACATCAATTTACTCTTCGAAATAGGTTGGAAATCATTTGCGAAGAACTCTTCGTTGCCATCCACTAGGTGGCAAATTTATGTGGAGATTGTCTAAGCCTCCTCAACTAGTCAATATAATGTTTTTGCCAAAGAAAAGGATGGTGCTATGAAGCATTTCGGACCTATCAAGGTTTTGTGACTAACCTTTTGAATTTATATTAAAAACTTCCAACATTACAACACATCCAAAAACATAAGGAAACTACGACTTGGTTCCTACAGATCCAAACAAACTTAATCTCCATCACAAGCTGAAGGCACGCCGTCACTGCCGCTCCATCATCAGAGTTGGCCTACCATTTGATCAAGCGGTCGAAAAGTCGTTATGCCAAGGTCCAGCTAGAACAACACCCCGGAGAGCAAGCCACCATCGTATAAGCCTTGTGTAGATCAAAACTCTCATAGCCAAATAGTCTCCTAGAATTCCGTCGGTTTCTTGATGACATCAAAGTGAGCGTCATTGCGATGGAGAGGGAGTACAAATCACCAGAGAGCAATCTGTTGCATCTGGAGACACCCATGGGATAAAAGGAGGCTAGGGCCTCATCACTTCCGCAAAATTGACTAGGGCACATCACCCCGACCCCCAAGGATCCTTCTTTCGCCCTTCAAGCCGAGGGTTGCCCGCAATACAACCACCAAAAATAGCAGAAATAAGATACCAATTACCTCTACATCGATAGGAAGACACACGAAGCACCATCCAGATATGAAGGACCCGCAATTGCAGGAGTCGAAGCCATGTACATCCAAAGACCTAACTAAGACACTAGACTACTAAACGCAAGCGAAAACAATGTCTCGAGGTCCCCCTCCCACCGCCACCAGAACAGCGAGTCGAGGTGAGGGAACTCTAGTGTCATGGGACAGGGGTGCTTCTCTCGGTTGTAGTGGAAAGGTTTCATAGGCAAGGCTTTGTATCGTAATGCACTTTAGACATGCCATAATGCATTTATCGATACAGACAATGTCATTTTCTTTTGATGATGACTATGTTGAAGCTTTTGAAACATTAAAGAAAGCTCTTGTATTGTACCTAGAATTCAACCACCTGATTGGAACCTACCTTTTGAAATTATGTGGGATGCTAGTGGATGTTGTAGAAGCTGTCCTAGGAGAAAGAGTATATAAGAGACTCAATATTATTCACTATGCTAGTAGAACCTTGGATGATGCTGAAAGAAACTATGCTACCACAGAAAAAGAATCATTAGCAGTTGTTTTTGCCTATGACAAATTTAGATCTTACATTGTTGATTCTAAAGTCACCGTTCATATTGATCATGCTGCTATTAAATATCTTCTTAACAAGAAGGATGCTAAACCTAGACTTATAATGTGGGTTATATTGTTGCAAGAGTTTGATTTGCATAATGTTGATAGTAAGGTGGAGGACAATACCATAGCTGACCATTTACCTAGAATACAAAATATAGTTGATGATCCCCTCCTTATCAATGATCGTTTTCCTGATGAACAACTAGTTGTTTTTACAACTTGTGGCATCCCAGCTTAATTGGAATGATAGAGTACTCATATCAACAAGGTGCACCTTATTTTTTGGGAGTCCATCTGAAAGGAACCTCAAAGTTACGTGTGCTTGGTTTGGAGCAACTTGAGGATGGGTGACCAACTGGGAAGTTAATCCCGGGCGCACAAGTTAGGACAAAGTGTGCAGGAAGGTTGGTTTGTAGGGCAAGTCCAGATCATAAGTGGTGACCAGGCACAATATAGAGGAACCGGTTGGTTTGGTCGAGGCTTTTGTCGGGGATATTACCCGCGCACTAAACCCGACTATCTGGGCCGGATCACCAAGAGCCAGCCAAAGGAAGAAAGCAGGCCCATGAAGATCATAAGGCCCTGGACCGGGTCAGTGTGTATACCTAATGAGACGACTTTTGGTTGCTTCCAAGCCCAGATGAGACCCGACATATACGATCGAACCCGGATCATGGAGATTGGGTGTGAACTAGAGTTTCCTTAACTTGGGAAGCACAAAGGAGTTAGAGTAGAATTCCTACTTCAGGTAGAGTCCGGATTACCTTGTAAACCAGGGACCCGGCCTATTTATAAAGGGGGTTCCTGGTCGTCCAGGGTGACAAGTTAGAATCTCTCAAGTCATTGGTACCAAAACAACACCCTGTAATCGAGATCATCATCATCAATAACAATCCAACAAGAGTAGGCTATTACCTCCATCGTGGGGGGCCGAACCTGGGTAAACTCGTGTCTCTCGTTTTTGATCAACCCCATCCAAGCCTTCACCTATCAGTGCTGGCCTCACAACGTAGTTCTCCTATGAGGACATCTGTCGTGACAAAACCACGACAAATTTACAATTGGTATTAGAGTCGACCCTCATGGTTACACTGGTGTGTGTCGGTCAAGTGCTAAGGGCATGCAATGCATGGCGCGTATGGCCCGTCGTGGCACATGTGCCAGACTGGACGTGTGCCAAGAGGGAACGTTCCTATTAGTAGGACGTCGGTTCCTTTAAGTGGGGGTGTATGTGACATCCCAACTTAATAGAAATGATAGAATACTCTTATCAACAAGGTGGACCTATTTTCCTGGAGCCCATCTAAAAGAAATCTCAAAGTTAAGTGTGCTTGGCTTGGAGTAATTTGAGGATGGGTGACCAACACGGAAGTTGATCCCGGATGCGCATGATTCAACATAAAGTGCGCAGAAAATACTAGTGTTGCTCTGTAGAGTAAGTCTAGATCCTAGGTGGTAGCCAGTCGTCGCGGCCACGACGGTGGGTTTGGCCGGGGTGTTACACAACTTCAATTGCTAAACCTTGGTTTGTTGGTTATGCCAACTACATTGGTCCTAAATACATTCCTCCCAATTTTACTTACCAACAAAAGAGAAATTTTCAATATGATTTGAGACATTATTTTTGGGATGACCCTCATTTATATAAAATGTTCGTATATGGTATTATTAGACATTTCATACTTGAAAATGAATTGGGTCATTTCTTGAGAAGGTGGCATTTCAGTGCTTATGGGGAACATCATGCCAGAGACAGAACTACACACAAGGTGTTGTAGTTTGGTTTTTATTGGCCTACTTTATTTAAATATGCTTGTAAAATTTATTATATCTTGTGATGAGTGTCATAGGATAGGCAGTATTGGAAGAAGTCAAGAACTGCTCATGAACTATTCTTTGGTAGTGGAACCATTTGATGTCTGGGGAGTTGATTACATGGGACCCTTTTCTAGCTCTCATGGGCACACTCATATTTTAGTAGTTGTTGATTGCGTAACCAAGTGGGTAGAAGCAATCCCTACAAAAAAGTGTTAAACCTCCATTAAGATGCTTAAATAAATTATTTTCCCTAGGTTTGGTGTTCCTATGTATTTGATGACTGATAATAGTTCTCATTTCATACATGGTACTTCTAGAAAAGTTTTGGCTAAGTATGGTGTTAATCATAGACTAGCTTCACCTTATCATCTTTAATCCAGCGGTCAAGTAGAATTATCTAACCAAGAAATCAAGTTAATTCTGCAGAAGACCGTTAATAAATCATGTAAGATTGGTCTAAAAAATTTAAATTACACACTTTGGGCTTATATGACTGCTTTTAAAAATCCTATGGACATGTCTATGTACAAAAATAGTTTATGGTACAACTTCTCATCTTGCACTTGAGTTAGAACATAGAGCTTATTGGGCAATCAAACAGTTGAATTATGATTTTAAACAAGCTAAAGAGAAGAGATAGCTGGACATTAGTGCCTTCGATGAGTGTAGAAACAAAGCCTATGAAAATGCAAAGTTGTTTAAAGAGAAAGTCAAGCTATGGCATGATAGGATAATTCAATGTAGAGGGTTCAAGGTAGGAGACCATGTATCATTGTACAACTCTTGTTTCTGGAATTTTGCAAGTAAACATTTATCCAAGTGGATAGTTCCCTTCACATAGATGAAGTTTATCGCTCAGGAGCGATCGATGGAATGTGAGTACGGAGGAAAATTGAGGACGATAAGTGGTCGGAGATTAAAGCACTGCATTGCTGGTGACCCGATTGGAGAAACTGATGAGGAGATACACCTAATCTCTCCCAAAATATTTATCGAACAAAAATATCAGAACCTCCTAGAAGTCCAGAATTATCAAATGTAAGAAAAGGTAGGCGAAAGAATTTCAGCGTACGAGGGCCAAGCCTACCAAAAAAATGACCAGGGAGCAGACTTGTGCGCCCTAGGTGACTTGCTTGGGCGTCAACCCTTTAAGGGCGCCCACATGGGGCACCTAGGCAGGCGGTCCCTTGACCCATCTTTTGTCGGTTGACCCTTGCCTCATTGAAAACCTCTTATAAATATCCGGTGATTTTTTACCCTAGTATCGCGAGTTTTTTGACTCTCCTAGCGGCGTCACACCACCCCCCCTCTGAGATAACACTCCACCTAGACATGCTATACACAAGGATCTCCCGGGAACTTTCTCCCATCTCTACTCTGGGGTGTCTCACTAGAGGAGGAGAAAGGAGATAATGTAATTCTCGAAGGAACAAAGAGAGAAGGGTGTAGAGAAAGTAATGGTGTGATCTTCCTTCAGTCACAAAAAAATAACTTGGCAAAACTCAAATGGCAAGGTTGTAAATATTGATTTTGTGATAAAGTTAAAACAAATCAACATTTATTCTTTTTTTAGAGAGCGAATCATCACTTATTCATTTCTTGATCGTTTGCCACTCTCCTCTGACATATGGTCCATGTAGTTTTCAATCTACCTCCTCACACGAACATTACAAATACGTTTAGGAATTGGTTGATAGGGATCCATCCGGAACATAAGACTCAAATTCGGGCGGGTGCCTGCACCTTACTATGGGCTTTATGGAACTGTACATAAATGATTATGTTTTTAATAAGACGAAATCTCTCATTTCTTGCATGCTAACTAGAAAGCTGGTTGGATCCATTTGTAGTCCTGTCTCTATTGTGTAGGGGCGCGGGAGTCCTTGACCTTTGGGTGTAGCCAATGAAAGATTGTTGCTTGGATTATCTTCGACCATTTGACGGTCTGGTAAAAGGATTGCACAAGCTTTAAAAAATATTCCAATTGTGTGGCCTAGTTTTATATGACTTTTTTACAACTTTTGTTTCATGTTGTTTGGATTTCGAGACTATGCAATAATAAAAATTAGTGTTTATCAACCGGCACAGAGATCGGATGCCTTTCTTTCTTTCCAAAGAAAAATTCCCACAAGGGCTTCAGCTGAATTTGAATATATGGCACAATTGCCGCCTGCTACATCCGTTTGGATTTAATAGGCCTTCTTGTATTTTGGGTCAAATCTTGACCCTAGATCTAACTAGCAAAACATAAGTAAGATGACACAAAAATCGTATTGTTAGATTCATATTTGAATGAAGATTCTAATGGTAGTACTATTTTTATGAGTTATAAAATATATTTTGCTAGTCAAATCTATAGGTAAAATTTAAGGGGGACTAATGAGATTAAGAGTAACACACGTTGCAATCTGTCAGTACATTAATAACATTGGCACTAGTAGACTAGCCACAATGGATAGTAACATAGACTAGTAATATGCACATGTTACTAGTCTATGTTACTATCTCTATAGTGGGGAGTAACATATGTGTGGTAACATGCAACACTTCATTTATTAGGCTATAGACTCATCTTGCCTTGATATGTGTGATGTTACTCATACTACTAGTAACTAGCTATGTTACTACTTTCTTCTTCTTTTTTCATTTATTGCTTGCCACATCATCTATTTTATCTGGATATGTGTGATGTTACTATCTATGTTAGACTAGCCACAATGGGTAGTAACATAGAGTAGTAAAATGCCCATGTTACTACTCTATGTTACTACCTCTATAGTGGGGAGTAACATATGTGTGGTAACATGCAACACTTCATTTATTAGGCTATAGACTCATCTTGCCTTGATATGTGTGATATTACTCATAGTAGTAGTAACTACTCCTTCCGTCTAGGTGTGTAAGTCATCTTACGTTGTGCACCGCGACCAAGGCGGAAAGGAAAACGAGAAAACTTAATGTCTTTTTGCTAATTAATAGCATTGCATGCAATGAACTAACCACTGCATGTCATGTTTGATAGTCTCAAGTCATTGAAAGCATGCACGGCCCACATCTTTTATTGGTTGATATGTCATAAAACAAGAAATGAGGAGGGAGTTAATGTACCGTGCCTAAGTGTTTTGGGATTATTTGGTTTTCGTAAGGTGACTTACACACCTAGACGGAGGGAGTAACTATGTTACCACATGCCTCTTTTTTTTAATTTATTGCTTGCCACATCATGTATTTTATTTAGATATGTGCGATGTTACTCCCATTGTGGGTAGTCTTACTCCCACTGTGGGTAGTCGTACCTACGATTTAGTAAAAAAATACTAGCAAGGGTATTTTATTAATCAAACTTAGCTCGAAATTCAACGGAAAAAACAGATGAGATAAGATGCAATATCCATTGTCGATACACGATTATTCTAATACTGGTACCTCCATTTATGGTACTGACATTTATGAACTCCTCGAAACAAGTGTGAGGACACTTTAAGTACTCTGAATTATCACCAAGTGCACACTCATGAGATTACCGCCCACAGCTCGCCATTTTTCTTTTTGCGACTGGCCCACAGCTCGCCATGGTTCTGCTCATCAAGCTTCTCTTCGTCCCTGCCACCGTGTTCCTCTCGGCGCACAAAAGTCAGTGTTTATCAACCGGCACAGAGATCGGATGTCTTTCTTTCTTTCCAAAGCGCAAGGGCTTCGGCTGAATTTGAATATATGGCGCAATTGTCGCCTATTACATCTGTTTGAATTTATTAGTCCTTGTATTTTGGGTCAACTTTTGACCCTAGATCTAACTAGCAAAACATAAGTAAGATAACACAAAAATCATATTGTTAGATTCATATTTGAATGAAGATTCTAATGGTAGTACTATTTTTACGACATATAGAATATATTTTGCTGGTCAAGTCTATAGTTAAAATTTAATGGGGCCTAATAAACCTGAACAGAGATTAAGAAGAACACAAGTTGTAATCTGTCAGTGCATTAATAACATTGGCACTAGTACATCCTCTGTTTTTATTTACTCCGCGTATTAGATTTATCTAAAGTCAAATTTTATATACTTTTAACAAATTTATAGAAAAATATATTATCACATACACCAACATATATCATTGGATTCACCGTTGCATAAGTTTTCCCATCATATAAATTTGTTACTGTAAATGTTCATATTGTTTTCTACAAACTGTCTCAGTCAAAGCTAATAGACGGAGTAAATAAAAACGGAGGGAGTACCTACATACGAGTTAGTAGAAAATAAGGATATTTTGTCAATCAAACTTAGGTCAAAATTGGAAGGACTAATAAATTCAAACAGATGAAGTAAGATGCAATATACCACCATTGTCGTACACGATTATTCTAATACTGGTACCTCCATTTATGCTACTGACATTTATGAACTCCTCGAAACAAGTGTGGGGACACTTTAAGTACTCTGAACTATCACCAAGTGCACACTCATCAGACTACCGCGCACAGCTCGCCATGGTTCTGCTCATCAAGCTTCTCTTCGTCCCCGCCACCGTGTTCCTCTCGGCGCTCATCATTTTGTCCTACTTCACCAGCGCGCCGTACCTGAGCTACTCCAACCTCCCCTACTACGGGTCCTACTTCTCGCGGATCCCCAAGTGCGACATCTCCCAGGGCGAGTGGGTCCCGGACGCGGACACGCCGCCGCACTACACCAACGAAACGTGCTCCTACATCCAGGAGCACCAGAACTGCATGAAGTACGGCCGGCCGGACTCAGAGTTCCTGAGGTGGCGGTGGCAGCCGAGCCGGTGCGACCTCCCGCGGTTTGACGCCGACAAGTTCTTCCGGCTCGTCGGGAACAAGACGCTCGCGTTCGTAGGGGACTCACTCGCCAGGAACCACATGCAGTCCCTACTCTGCCTCTTGTCCAAGGTACGTTACGTAGAAAGTAGAATCCATTTTTTGCATGGGTGGCTCGGGTACTAACTAGTGTCCACGGCGGCGCGCGCTGGGTGGCAGGTGGCGTCGCCGACGGAGGTGACGGAGAGGACGGACCCCGTCAAGATAATGCACTACGAGCGCTACAACTTCACCCTAAAAATCATCTGGTCCCCTTTCCTGGTGAGGACGGAGGAACCGGACAACAACTCTGGCGTGTTCAAGCTCTACCTCGACGAGCCCGACGACAGGTGGTTCTCCGGCGTGGCCGGGTTCGACTACGTGATCCTCTCGGGGGCCAACTGGTTCACGCGCCAGTCCATGTTCTACGAGAGGGGGCAGCTCGTCGGCGGCAGCTTCGTCGCGCTCAACATCACCAGCAACCTCACGCTGCGCTACTCCCACCGGATGGCGTTCCGGACAGCGCTTCGGGCCATCAACGATCACGGCAGCGTGAAGGCGAAAGTCATCGTGCGGACGCTGTCGCCGATGTCTCACTTCGAGGGAGGGTCGTGGGACAAGGGCGGGGACTGCCGCCGGACGCAGCCGTACCGGAGCAACGAGACGACGATGGGTGACCTGGACCTCGACTTCTACACGGGGCAGGTGGAGGAGTTCAGGGAGGCGGAGAAAGCGGCCGCGGTGGCGGGAGTGGACATGGTGCTCATGGACACAACGGGCGCCATGCTGCTGCGGCCGGACGGACACCCGAGCAGATACGGGCACTGGCCGGAAGAGAAGCGGGTACTCTCCAACGACTGCATCCACTGGTGTCTGCCCGGGCCGGTCGATGCCTGGAACGACATGTTGCTTCAAATCATGTCAGACTAGCAAACATACACAGGTTTGTTACTAGTATTTGGTTTAGTTCAGCTTCGCCTCAATACGGAGTGTCCGTGTGATCCAGTGGACACGGTTAGCCCGAGCACTGGAATTTTGTTCCTTCAGAATTTCAGATCGATTAGGCAGACGCATTCTATATAGTACGTAGTTTCTTCTTCTGAGGGCAGCACTCTATCATAGTTGCGGTTGTACTGCACCTGTAACTTTGCAATTGCAAGTTCCTAACCAAAGATTTACGTGCTTACAACTTACACGGTGTCTCCTCTACGCTCCCCACAAGCGACTTTCACCCGACTAGGGATTCTCCACCTCCAGTGGGTACCGCCACTGATCTGCCTCGTCTTTTATGGCTTTAGTGCCATGAAGGCATGATGGATTCCGGCTCCTACTGGTGAAAGGGCTACTACTTGGTATTTAGGTGTTTTTCTGAGTCAGGGTTTGTGTCGAAGATGAGGTGGCGACAGCTCAATGAAGATGAAATAAGTTCTTTCCGCCGGCCCGTCCTGGCCGTGCACCTAGCATCGCCGGTGACCATGTCGAGGTGTGTCTTCGCGGGATTTGTTCGGTGTTTGTTTTTGGTGGATCTACTTGGATCATGCCTTCGTTGTCTGCACTCGTGTGTCTACAACTTGAATCCTTTTGACCTACGTTTCTCTTTATCGGCTACGGTTGCGCTGGTCCTTTGGGGCCTTTGCATGACGATTTTTTGACTATCTACTACAATAAGATTTGTCCGAGTCGGGTGAGGGAGAGGCGACGACAATAACATACCTTCTGCTCGTTGCTTGTAGTCCTTATTAGGTGGTCTACGAACATGGGTGTAGTTTCTACTACTTCTCTTGTTCTTTGCTTTGTCATGATGTTTGATAAATAGATTAAAAGTTTTTTCCACAAAAAAAACTTAGATGGCGTTACAATTACACAACGATGACGTTCAAACTCTTAGCTTGCTTTGAGGGCCTGCGGTTTGCTATGCAATGGTCCCAGCTGCCGGTGGATGTGGAGCTGGACTGTCTCCATACTGTTGAGTCCATCCGTGCGCATACGGAGGACAGATCGCAGAACGCGATGTTGATCAGTGAAGTTAAAGAACTTGATGATAGGGAGTGTTCTATTACTCATGTTAGTAGGCACCAAAATGTTGTTGGTCATAGATTAGCTTCTTTTGGTCGTGTAGAAGCTAGGACATCAGTTTGGCTTCATTCGGGCCTGCTAATGTACGTCGACTTTGTTCGGAGGATCTTCCTCCACCTTGAGTAATGAAATCCCTTTTAACCCCGCAAAAAAAAGTCACTCATGGGGCATCTTGTGTGGCCCATTGAGTACTTCAGAAAAGATGTATGTCTGGCTAGTTAATATGCGTAATTACTGTCTAACTAATTAATTGCCTGCAGGTATGGGCGGGGTAGAGATTGACCAAGGGATAATAGTGATGATTTTTGGGTATTAATGGTTGTGGATGAAACGAACGAAACAACTACGGACTCTGTTAGAGATACGACAGGCAAATCAAACAACGAAGAACGAAATCAACACAAGGAGACACGAGATTTTAACATGGAAAACCCGTCCAACACGAAGGGGGAAAAACCACGGGCACCAATCAGCAAGCTTCACTATATCGGGAGAGGTTATAAACGCCGGAGATTTACAACTGAGCAAATTATCCCGTACGACGGCTTACAAGAGGTATATATAACAGCGGTGACCTAGGTCAATATTGATCTATTTTTCGCTCCCTCCTCCATACCAGCCATGCATTCGATGTGAATGGGCCACAACTACAGTTCCGAATAGTACTGGCCCCTCATCAATGACTGACCACGCGTCAACAATGAGCTTTACCATTGACCGGCCACCTCTGATGCGTCAGTGATAAGCACTTCGTGGCTCGGCCGGATGCTTATCACAGACCGGTCAGAAAATGTCTCGTATGTGATATGGTGATCCTAAGTGAAAAATGGGCAACACTAACTGGTTCCTTCCTTTGACCCATCTAACTTTTCCTATTAAATTTGGCCCTTTAATTGTGTTCACTATCCATCATGTTGTTGTTTACTTGGGTTGTCATATCCAACCTCCACTACCCGTCAACATTACAAACCCTTTGTACCGCGTCGAGCACCAGCCCCTTTAGATTTCAACCTCTCTTGTCATGCATCTCCATCTTGTTAGCCTCCATCAAACTTCCCCGATGCCCTCGCCAATGACCCCTGCGGCCATCTTCGGCAACAGTCCCCTCGCAGACTCCCACGTGGACAGCCGGCGCGGTGGCGCCGTCCCCACAGAGCCGCACCCATGTCGTCTCAAGCGGCGTTCTCATGTCGTGTGTCACGTCGATGGTCATGCGTCATGGCCTTCGTCCAGCCGTGCGCGACCGTAGACCCGCCCATCATTGTTATGGTGGTGCCGATGTTGATCTGCCCTGCAGCCGGGTCTCCCACGCCTTCATGTGTGGCTCTACAACTGGTATGTGTTCCCTTCTACTTCAGTCGCGACACCAGCCACGGTGGTAAGATTTATTCCTTGCGGATTATTATTTAGTTGTGACAGTTACAATTGTGAATTTATAGTTCATTGTGTTGTATGAATGTTACAATTGATATATGTGCCAATGTATATTTTGTTATGTATCCTTAGATGTGCCAATGTATATTCTATTATACATTCATGTAGGTGAAAATTTATATTTTCTTATGCATTTCTATATGCCTCTCACCTTTTCTTACAAGGTCATGAAATATATTTTTCTATTTTCTTACAACATCATGTATAATCTTAACAAATAAAACCTACCATCTATCATAAGAAAATATATACAATCCATGATAAGTCATTATGTACTCCAAGCGATTACATGAATATGTATGTGATACCTGAGGCAACATATCACTTGGATAATCTTTGATTGGCCTAAACCGAAGAAACATTTATATATTTAAACTTTTGTCTTTCCTTGCTTCATTTAATTTAACTTTTTGTGAACAAGGATACATTCTTGTTGCATTGTACAAATGATTTGCATGGGTTTGAGTTGTCTTATGTGGGGCAGTCATTTGAGAAGGAGAAGGAAGAACTTTCCATGCCACAAGGGTCACGGCGTAAAGGATTTGTCCTATGGACAGCTTCCGGGCTTTGTCCCACTAACAGATTATCTCTAAAAATAGGGCTTTGGCCAACTCTTCGAGTGCAAACAATCAAACTTGGGTAACTATAGTTGCAACATTAAAGTTTATTTGAAAATACTACTAATTAGGAATTGGTAACACTAAACTTAATATAATTCGTCCTTTATATTTTAACATGTGATAATATTCCTGTCGCACTGTACAAAAATATCAGCCCGTAAGTAAGTACAAGGAACTTGCCTCGGTCAATACCTCAACTTCAGTATGACAAGCGTAATATATAGGATGGAGCCGAGGTAGAATTCAAGTTTTGTATCTTACGGGTTTAATGACAGAGATGTGTAGACCACCTTTTCGCGTAAGCGGAGAGGTGGAACCACGAGCTGGTGTGTGGTTGATGACTTGGCCTCGAATGGAAGGGGGCCGCCGAAGGGTTAAATGTTCTAAAGGACATTGCTGAGGATAAGGACATCGCAAGGTGGTAATTTTAAACTTCCATGTATTAGATGTGTAGTGTTATGTGAACATTAGGAGTGTAGTGAAATGAATGTATATTAGTAGTGTATATCAAATTGGATTGGCAAAATATATTGTAGGCGATGTGCATATCTTTGTGTATGTGATGACATATAAGAATGCAATGTTTCTATGTTCTTGTTGTCTTTTGTATTGCCTTTGTAATTTGTGTGATGTTGCTCAATACTTGTGATACCTACCTCTAGGTAGTAGACGGTCATTGATAACCATTTTTGGTTACGCCCTATTGATAGTTATCATTGATGGATTAGTCAGTCAATGCTGCAAGACATCACACATCACTGACCGGTCAGGAAGCTCATCTGTGATAATGCAATTTGACCGGTCAATGTTGTTCACATATGGGCGGGGCAGCACTCCAAGATGGAGCGATGGTCATGCCTTGATAGCAGACCATGATCACCACATAAGGAGAAGTGCAACCAGACAACTCATGCACCGGATGCACCCGCTACACATGAGTCATCAGATTGGATACGGTCTCACCACATTGACGACATGAGGTTGTTCTATCAAAAAAACACAAAAGAAATGTGGCCATAAATTTTTCTTTCCTATAAATATCTTTTAAAAAGAAAAGCATTTCACTAGTTTTGTGCATATAACGTTTAGAATAAAATAAAAAATAACAAGATGGTCATGTCAAATGTTGATGCAATTTTAAATAGTGTTAACATGTCTTTAGAAAAGTGTCAACATATTTTTAGAATACATGATGAAAATGCCCTGATGAACGTTTTCGAAATACATTTTTGAGATACACCACAAATATTTTCTGAAATACACAATAAACCTTTTGAAGATACACGGTAAATATGTTTTAGAACGACATGCATATTTATTTAAATAGACATGAACCTTCTATAAAATATGCAGTGAGCATTTTTAATACGCGGTGAACATTTTGTAAATATGCGACGAACATTTCGTAAAAAAGGATGATTTTCTTCTTCTAAAAACATGGCGAACATCTTTAAAAACACGGTCAACATATTTTAAATATCTCTACTCCTATAAAAGTCTGAGTTGGTGGTGATGGTGTGCCTGCCATTCTTCGTTTACAGCCGTTCGATCTACATCCAACGCTCTTCGTTTACAGCCGTTCGATCTACATCCAACGCATATGAGTTGAGCTAAGGCAATTTTGCAAAAACACGCCTGCGCACTCCACTCTTGTTTGCCGATAGCTCCATGTCCCTCCCGTTCAGCCCATCTCTCTCCCACGTCATCTAGAAATCTCAGGACAAAAAGAAGGCCACGGAACGATCTGGAGAAATCGCTGCTGTCGGTGCGCTCCGTCCCCCAACGAATCTCAAGCCTCACCGCCGACCACCACCAGGACCCTCTAATCCTCGTCGTCTCCACCTCCCGGCCCCCTTCCCAGTCTGCCTGACTTGGTCCTTGGCAAGTAGGTTGTCGATGCAGCCCTCTCCGGTGTTGACTTCACAAGTTCGCCGTCGGCGCCGTTCGTGCCCCAACGGCTCTGTTGCGTCCTCGCTTTCCTGCGGCAGCAGCCCCACCTCCGACCACAACCACCTCCCCCTCCTCATAGCCGTCTCATCGGCGCCCTTCCCTGTCTCCTTCAACGCTGACATCCGCAAGTACGTCGGCGGCGGCGCCACCACCTACTCCTACTTCCCCTCCCTGCCAACGCGTTCCATGCTGGTCACACTCCCATGGATCTCACTGCCCTTCACCTTCTGAATTCTGATCTGACAAGGACCAATGTATGGGTACTGATGAAAGAATAAAATCTCCTTGTGCAATTGCAGATATGTGATGGTATCAGTTGGCGCTACCTTATTGTGTCCAAAGTATCATTATTCTACAATATCAGCTACTGTATCTATACCAGTGTCCGAAGCAACAATGTTTGGTTTCAATTTCGTTTCTTAATTCTTCTTGTCGAATGAAACTTTAAGTATTAAGTATTATATAAAGGAATAGTTGCATGGAAAATTTGAATAAGAAGACAGACCATATTCATTGAATATTATACAGGCCATAATTTTGTGTTAAAAGTTACTCTCTCCGTACCAAAATATAAGATGTTTTTGACACTGTCATAGTGTCAAAAAATGTCTTATATTTTGATACAGAGTGTATTTAGTACACCAAAATTTCTTGATGATCACAATAGATCAGTTTTGGCATGTACTAAACTGGAAGCTATATGTCGTTGCATTGTTCTTTAAAATGGCTGTCGGTTTTCCTTTGACAGGTACATCTCCATCTCCTACATTGTGTAAGTGATTGGGAGTAGCCTGCTGAATTTCCATAAATTTGGTTTGGGATGTGGTTAGTACAGTTTTGCACACCTTTCTCCAGGAGAACTTTCTTTTTCAGTACACTTTTCATTTGATCCTTGATCAATGAAAAATTCCGACTTCTTACTTTGTGCACTGGTTTCCTAGCAAGTCACCGTTTTAATTTGAAGCTCTGGGAAGAAATTCATGTGTTTCCTCCTTAGGAACAGAGGAACTCTGTGATGTTACACGGGCACTTTTCTCCATGTCAACGCAAGATTGGGAAGGTTTAGAAGGTCAGTACTTACCGAGGCGTTTGGTATGTACTTAGGAATTCCATGTTGTTTTGCAGCTAAAAGTGCCGAATTAAATCTAGCCAATTAGGAATTGTTTAGTTTTTCCAGCAAAAAGGAGCCATCTAAGTTTATCCATTCAAGATATGGTGTACTCTAATTAAGCAAGATTTGTTTTTTTTATGTCCAGATTTCTTTTCTTGAGCAAGTTTTTTTCCGTTCTATTCTTTTTGACAGAAAATTTCACACTTGATCATGAAACATTGATTCAATGTTGTGTACCATTATGTTATGGCTTGTGCCTTTTGGCTACCACACCTGTGCATATCATTCACATTGCTTTCCTTGATGATGATCAAAATTTTCATCTATGCAATTTCAGATTTATATCGCATCTTAAAAATAAGGTAGTTTTCTAATAACCTGATTTTGGTTGGCAGACATGTGCATATCATTTTTCTCATTCATGTTGTTTGCCTCGTGATGACCAACTTTATCATCTGTGCAATTTTGGATAGTTACATGATAGTTATTTGGTGGCTGGGTTGCAAGATAGTTTAACTTGCGAGAAAGTACTGTCTAATAACACACACACACACACACACACACACACACACACATCAAAGGTTGCCTGCCAGGAGCATTGTCTTCAGTGGCTTGCTGCGCGTTGAGCATTTATTTTCAAGATGTGACATAACCCAAGGCACCTACCTGATAAAGATAGAAATCGTGTGTATAATCTTTGTATACCAGTATATATGTGCATATGTTTCAGAGCGTATAACATGGCCATTGATAATTTTGTTATTAGATAGTGCTTTTGCTGGAGATGAAAATTCATAGATGACGCCCCATTGGTAGAGGAGTAGACAAAAGGTCATTGAGGGCAAAACAAAGGATGAAAGTTTGTCCAATTTCCTGTGCTTGGGTATGGCTGGTTTGTAAGCAAAGGAAGATACTCTGCGTTTTTATAGTGGTATATATTGTTTAGTGAGGGGGTGGACTCTGTTTTTCTAGATGGGCGATACTCTGCTTTTTCTTTGACAACTGGAAGACACTCTGCTTTTTTTTGACAACTGGAAGATACTCTGCTTTGTGGCAAGGGGATATATCGTGTTACTTCTCCCCCTTTTTGTATATCTAAGTTTAATAACAAGATTATACTCTTTGTTAATTTTCCATGGCGTAACTTTGTAACGGTGTGTTTCTCGTGTCGAGGCCAATATGCTTCATGAGACGATTAGTTTTAAGTAAGCATAAAAAACATTGTACTACATTTTAGCATAAAAAACATTGCACTGAAGTTGTACTACATTTAATTTGCGACTGATGGGGTACTTGATTGTGTACCACTCTATTTTGTCCATCACGCAAGGCTCTCCTTGTGTTTTTCTTTTTTTCTCTCCGCTTCTTTGTTTGTTTGGCAAAGGACAAATTTCTTCATGCTTTTACTTCTATCTTCATACATGTACTAAAATACACATGTTGTAATCCTTGCATACGCCGTTCATCTCAATTTTAGAGCAGCATTGCTGGAATCTATTTGTGCTTTGTCTCGGGAAATCAGGAATGATGCCACCACATATTAGTAAATTACTAGCAAGATGCCCCTGCGTTGCACGGAACATTAAGATGCATTTGTGTAAGTAGTTTATTTTGTGGGAGAAAAGGATGAACGAGGAAAGACATTATTTGTAAATGTGGAGATGAGTGTGGGTATTTTTTTGCAAAATTGTCATAGTTTCCTTCCTATTCGTCAGATATTAATTAGACGGCCAGTATTGCAGGATGGCAGGCACACCATCATCACCAACTCTGTTTTTTATAAGAGTAGAGATATTATTTTGTTTGTTGTCCCGTAGCAATGCAAGGCTCTTGACTATAATTTAAGTAAACAATGTTTCACTTGATCTTTAGTGTGCCAGTTTTTTTTTCAACCCCGTAGCGTAGCACGGGCATCTTACTAGTGTGATATACATTTTTCAGAAGATGAAAATTTCTATTTAAAATACACTATAAACATTGTTTTAATGCAACCTATGAGCAAGCATTGTAGACGAGCTCTTCTTCTGACTCGAAATATGCAACGTATCGTTTTCTCGCAAAGAATAAACACAACAGATCATGATCAGGGCTTTTATTACTTGAATTAGGACAATGCCCGTGCATTGTAACTGGATAAAAATAATCTAAGAGTGATCAAATTATGCCCATGATTTACAGTATATGTGGAACTGGGTTAGGTCGGGCGAGTTGCGTGTCATGGATGGACAGGCAACTAGGTCGGCGGGTTTCATGTCGATGGTAGACAAGCAATTGGGCGCATGCGAGTTGCGTGTCGATAGTGGGCATGCCTGGTCTGACGAGTTGCATATCAAAGGTAGACATGCAACTGGGAGACATCCTCTTCGGCGCCTTATGCGCCCGTTCGCTTAGCGGGCGCTCGCGCAGCAGCCTCGCATGGGCCGGCCCAGCTAGTACGCTCACATCTTCCTTTCTTCGATCACTCGCTCACGTTTCCTTCGTTTATTTGTTGTTGTTTTTTTGCTGTTCATCCTCTCGTTCACAAAACTGAAAAACACATGAATCTGAAAATTTACGAATTTGAAAAACAGTTCACGAATTTCCGAAATTCCATCAATTCTAAAAAAAAGTTCATCAATTTTGAACACAAAAAATGAAAAAAGTTCATCGGATCTGAAAAAAGTTCATCAGATTTGGAAAAAGTTAATCGAATTTGGAAAAGTTCATCAGATTTGAAAAAAAGTTCTTCAGATTTGAAAAAAAGTTCAACGAATTTGGAAAAAAGTTCAGCGAATTTGAAAAAAGTTCATCGAACTTGAAAAACAGTTAATCCAATTTTGGAAAAGTTCATTAAAGTTGAAAAATTGTTCATGAAATCGGGTGAACTTTTTTATCGAATTAGAAAAATAAAAGAAAGAAGAAAATAGGTAAGAAAATGTACTAGATCGTAGAACGGCCATTGG
The DNA here is from genome assembly GCF_018294505.1 of Triticum aestivum. Taxonomy (NCBI): domain Eukaryota; kingdom Viridiplantae; phylum Streptophyta; class Magnoliopsida; order Poales; family Poaceae; genus Triticum; species Triticum aestivum. The sequence continues at coordinate 329,019,135 of NC_057802.1, read as the reverse complement.
CGTGGTGGTTATGGCGTGGCACACTTAACCGCTATGGCGTGGGTTCGAATCCTCGTCCCAAGGGGAATGTAGGCTGGCCCGTCGCGCAGGGGCGGGTGGGGGGTGCGCGCCCTGTACCGTTAACGCTGTATTCGGCGCTGAGGACGCCAAATAGGATTTGGCTGCAACTGGACAGGGACGGAGCTCTGTTGGGGCCAAACTGGGCCATGGCCCGCCCAGGTTTTTTGCACTTTTTATTATACCTATGCATCGGAGCACAGCCAATCTGTACAATGGGAGGTGCTTAGAGAGGTGTTTACGAAAATAAACCGAGTTTTTCTGAAGCACCGATGCCTATTTTTACAGAAGAGACGCTTAGTTAAGCATCTACCCTGTACAAATAAGCACCGGTACTTAAGAAAAATCTGATTTATTTCTCTAAGCACCTCCCCTAAGCATCTCACATTGTACAAGTCCTAAGTACATGGTCGACATAAAGCACTCCGCGTCTCGCTCGCCAGTTGCCAACTTGCCATGCGAGAGCATGCAGCCGACACGAGCATGTAGCAGCTCTGCAGCTTCTCCTGGCCGCAGCTAGCAGCGGCACTCAGAAACTTGTACGCCTAGCATCGGCCGACCGCGTAGATCTGGCGTCGCACATCCAGGGGCCAATTGGGCAGGAACGACCTTGATATCTAATTGTGTCCCCACTCGATTGGGGAAACGAACTAGATGGAAATAGTAATAGACTGCACAACTAATTTTCCTACAATTGCTTATTTAGGCCTTGTACAATGGGAGATGCTTAGGGGAGGTGCTTAGAAAAATAAACCAGGCTTTTCTTAAGCACCAGTGTCTATTTGTACAGGAGAGACGCTTAACTAAGCATTTCTCCTGTAGAAATAGGCACCGGTGCTTCACAAAAACTCGGTTTATTTTTCTAAGCATCTCCCATTGTACAAGGCCTTAGATAGCCTGATTTTTACACTCAATTATTCTTTACATTATATAGATCACAATATATATTTGGTAGCCATAAGCAATGGGCAGCAAAGCTACTGACACTCACGAAAGAATTGACTTGGTTTTCAAAAGAAAAGGAGAACATTCTGAAAATTATATTAATACGTACACATCTGATCACTCTATCTTATAACCTTGTATCATATACTAGTGCATGTGCTTCATTCAAAAAATATTGTGCTCTGCCTTTGTCTTGCCGGCCCGCCCAACTTTTTCTTTGATGCTCCGTCACCGCAACTTGGTCGGACGAGTTCCATGTTTAGGGTAGACAAACAACTGGGTCTAGGGCGGGAAAGTTGTGTGTGAAGCGTGAACAACAACTGGGTCAGGGCCAGGCAAGTTGCATGTCCAGGATGGACATGTAATTGGCTCGGGCGAGTTGCGTGTTAAGGGTGAGCATGCGATTGGTTCGGGCAAGTTGCGAGATGAGAATGAACATGCAACTAGGTCGGGTGAGTGGGTCAAGTGTCAGGGCAAATTGCGTGTCAAAGATGAACATACAACTAGTAGGTATCATGGACAAGTAATGTGCCGCGCGTGGCCAAACAACTGAGTCAAGCGAGTTGCATGTCGAAGATGAACAAACAAAATATTGATCATGTATTTGAAAAATATTAAACGTGTACAAAAAAATGTTTCTGGTGTAGATGAAAAATTTACAACATAATTAAATAAAAGTAGATATGAAAAAATATTTAAAGAAACTATATTTAAAATTATTAAACATGTATATAATCCGAATAGAAAAATTGCCCTAAACTAGAGAAAGTAACAAAAGAAATAAAAACTAGTGAAAACCATGAAAAAACGAAGAAGAACAATGAAAAAACATAGAAAAATAGAAAGCTAAAGAAAACCAGTGAAAAAACAGAGAAAATTGAAAAGAAAAAATAAAAGAAAACAGAGAAACAGAAGAAGCGAGCGAACGTTTCGATCAATCAAATAAGGTATAAAAAACGACAATGGCCCCGCCTAATAGCTACAGATACGAAACAAATCGAATGGGACATCCTCGTTGGCGCCTTCAGCACCCCGAAATCTTGCTTGCACTCACGCGCGCCCCTAATGCGCGTTGCCAATCGCTCGCTGCTGATCCCTGCTTGCTTCGTGTTGACTTCCTTCCCCGATGTGTCACTACGTGGATTGTTTGCTAGCTTTTTTTTATTTCTTGGGAACACTTGTGTAAAACTCTGGTCTTTTTTAAAAACTGATTGCATCTTTTTACTAATTTAAAAAGTTCATGAATTCAAATTTTTTAAATGTAAATATGTAAAAACGTTCATTCAATTAGCAAAAAAGAATTTGACATAAGTTTATGAATTTGAAAAATTGTAACAAGTGTTTTTACAAAAAGTTCATCAACTTGGAATTTTTTTAAAATTTTCTGAAAAAAAGTTCATTGAATTTGGGACAAAGTTATCAATTTTGAAAAAAATTCAAAAATTTTGAAAAAAAAGTGATTGATTTGTAAAATATCGTCAATTTGAAAAAAGTTCACAAATCTGAAAAAAGTTCATCAATTTTGTCAATAAAGTTTACATTTTTGAAAAAAGTTCAGTTAATTTGGAAAAAAATCATCACTTTTGAAAAAGTTCATCAACTTTGACAAAAGTTCACTGATATTAAAAAAGTACACAAAATCTGAAAAAAGTTGCCTATTTTTGAAATATATTCACAAAATTGGAAAAAGCTCATTGATTTGGAAGGTTTCATCAATTTTAAAAAATACAACTTTTAAATAAATGGAAAATAAAATGGGAAAAGAAAGAGAAAAAGGGAGAAGAGAATTCAATCCAGCAAAACAAAACCAGTAGAAAAGAAGAAGAAAAATAGAGCCGCGACCTCCTCATACAGTGAGACGCGTATAGAGGAACGAAGGAGAAGAAGGAAAAGCATCCAATTATACACGTTAGGCGAGCTGTCTAGGTGGTTATCGCAACTTGCATTGAACTAAGAGGTCGTGGTTTTAAATCTTGTCGCCTCCGCTTTTTGTTTCGTTTCAACAGAAAAAAGGTAAAGATGGGTCAGCCCAGCGCGGACGTCGGTGTGCGTCGGTTTTCCAGAAACGAACTAATTGGATGAAGGCGCCGAATAGGGTTTGCCAAATGTGAGTTGGACGCACATCTGCCCAAAAGCGCTCGCGATCATTGGCCGGGCCCAGCGTGCGACTGCACTCACATCTTCCCCTAAAAAAACTACCATATTTCTTTTAAATTTTTTTGCTTCGATTTTTCACATGTTTCTCATTTCTTGCTTTCTCTTTTAATTTTTTTATATATTTTTCAAATATTTAAAATATTTGTGTTCCAAAAATCACTTTACATATTTTCTTCGAAAAATTCTAATCATGCATTTGAATAAATACTAATCATGTATAAAAAATGCTTTGGATTTATAAGGAAAATGTACGATGTGTAAGAAAAAGTAGACATCAAAACATATATTTGAAAAAATGTTAAACTTGTATAAACGTTGAGGGGCGCTCCCATAGGCCTTGGCTTAGTAAACTTTACGATGCTTCCTCGGCCTAGCTTGTTCTTTTTGTTCGCTCGCTCATTAAAAACGCTTGCTTAGCCTAGAAGGTTTTATATCAAAATGTTCGATAGGGTTGTTTTCTACAAGTGATCTGCTCGCTGGTTTGTCGTGGTAGGGAATATTCACCGGTTTTCTTTGCTTAAATTTTTAAAAATAGTAACAATAAAAAAGATTTCATGGATTTTATAAATCTTCATGAACTTCAAAAAGTTCATGAATTTTGAAAATTTACGAGATTATGAAAAACTTCATGAGGTCGGAAAAGTTTGTGAATTTAAAAAAAATCATGGATTTCGAAAAATAGTTCGCCAATTTAAAGCAAAAGATGCTTTTGAGAATGTTTAAGATCGTCTTTTTAAAGTTCACAACTTGTGAAAAAAGTTCAGGAATTTTGAAAAACAATTCCCGAAAACCTAAAGAGTTCACAAATTTGGGAAAGGTTAATAAATTTTGAAAAATGTTCACATATTTCAGAAAGTTTAAGGATTTTAAAAAGTTCATGCAAAAATGAAAAATGAAACCAAAACAGGAAAGCAATAATAAGAACCAAAAATAAAAATAAAAAACCCAGAAAATATGACCAAGACCCGGTCCAAAAAAAATCGGAAACAAAAAACCCGTCGAAAGATTCCCAAAACCAGGCCGGAAATCTCCGAGAAAGTAGCACGGGTGATCAGCTATGGGCGCCCGTTAATAGAATAGCCTGTAATTGGCGCCTGAAGCGCCGAATCGGAAATGGAAGGGAGCTCTTATTGGGCGCCTTATGCGCCGGTTGAGGCAACAGCGCCCACCGCAGCACGCAAGTGGGCCGGCCCATAAAGAAGCAGGGCGGAGCAAAATTGTATTTATGGTGGGAAAACCCCCCAAAAAAGTTGCTCTTGTGAGGAATCAAACCAGCGCCACTTAGCTTCAGTGGCTGGCTAGAACTACTAGGCCCTAGAGATAGATTACAATGAGAACAACTTAAGAACTAAACTGTAGCTGTGCTATTTAGGAAAACATGATTTCTTTTGAAAAAATGTGAAAAAAATTCGAATGTCCAAAGATTTCAAAAAACATCCAGAATTAGAAAAAAGGCTTCATGTATTCAAAAAAGTTCATGAATTCAAAAAATACATTAATTTTCGAAAAAGTTCACAATTTTTTAGAAAGTTCATCCATGTTGACTAAAACTTCAACTACTTCGAAATAAGTTACTATATTTTCAAAAAGAGTTCTGAAATTAACATCAAATTTTAAAAAAATCATCAATTCTGAAAAAAGTTCACATATTAAAAAAACATCAATTTTTTAAAAAGGGTCATCAATTCTAAAAAATCATGTATTAAAAAAAGCAGGAACAATTATTTAGAACAATCACGAATTGGAAAAAAATTCATGTATTAAGAAAAAAAACCGTCGATTTTCAACAGAAGTTTAGAAATTCAAGAAAAAGTGGATCACTTCTAACCGAAATTTAATTGATTTTGAAAAAAAAACACAAATTTGAAAAAAAAATCATCGAATTTGGAAGAACTCTTCAATTTGGAATAAGTTTAACAAAATCCAAAAGAATCAACAATTTCGAAAAAAGTTAATCAATTTAAAAAAATCAACGATTTGGATAAAAGACACGGTTGTTGAAAAGTGCAAGAAATTAAGAAAAAAAATGGAAAAAGAAAAAAAGAAAGAAGAAAAGGAAAAAAAAAAGAGGTGACCCGGGTGGTTACTCTAGTTTATGTACTACAGGGAGATATCAAGTTCTAATCAGTGTGAACCCACCTCACGCACACATGTTTTTGCAGTTTGTTTTGACACAGGAAAAACCTAAAGGGCCGGACTAGCTCGGCGGGGGGGGGGGGGGGGGGTGGTTGTTGCCTGTTTAGCTTTAACACATTAATGAGCGGAACGGGTGCCATTTAGGAATTGTCGTTTGACGAAGATAGGGTAAAATAGGACCTCCCCATTCTGAGAAGTGCCCCTCGTTGGCGCCTTAAGTGCCCAGAAAGCTGTCTGGCGCTCACGCACGCCCCAAGCGGGTCGTGGCCCATATATCACTCTTGCTCTGTGTTAACCATCAAATTGTTCGATGTTCCTAAAAAACGTTTGATCCATTGCGTGTCGAGATGCTCGCTTGTTTTTTTCATGCGAGCAGGTGCTGTCAAAAAAACAAGCTAATTTAAAAAAGCTCATGGAATTCAGAAAAAGTTCATCATTTTTCGAAAACGTTCGCAAATTTGATATAAGTTCATCAATTTTGAAAAGAGTTCATGAGCTTTAAAAATTCATCAATTTAAAAAACATTCATCAATCTTGAAATAAAATTATCACATTTGAAAAAAGTTCATGAATTTGAAAAAATACGTAAATTTTGAAAAAGAAACATGAATTTTACAAACAATCATCAATTTTGAAAAAATCGTGAACTTGAGAAAATGCGACAATTTTGAAAAAAACATGAATTTAGAAAAACATTCATCAATTTTTTCTAAAAAGATCACGGATTTTGTGAAAAAAGTTCATAAAAATTAAACAGAGTTCGTGGATTTGAAGAAAAAGTTCACGGATTTGAAAAACATCGATGGATCTTTGCTAAAAGGTCCACAAATTAGAAAAACTAAAAATTAAATATATAAGAACCATCTATAAAAGAAAATAGTCAATGGGTTTATTTAAATGGTTCACGAATTTGAAAAGAATTTTATGCATTTGGAAAAAAAGTAAAATCCATCTTGAAAAGGCCGACTAGCGAACTGGGGAAACCGGTTTGAGACACCAAAAAAAATGTAAGTAATCACATCAGGTGAGGGGTCTGGTTGGTTACTACAGCTTACATTGAGCTAGCAGGTCTTGGGTCAAATATACCGTTTGAAAAAACCAGGTAACGAGCGATGAGGGCCCTGAATAAGACTTGGCTTATATGAGCTCCTAATTGGCGTTTGTGTCGGGATAAAAACAACTCAGATTTTTTTTAATAGTTCATCGAATTTGAAAAAAAATCGATTTAGAAACAAAGTTCATCAAATTTTAATTAAAAAATGTCATCAATTTTGAAGAAATCATTTGATTTGGAAAACAACTCATTGAATTTGAAAAAGATCATCAGATTGCAAAAAAAGTTCATTCATTTTGAAAAAAGTTCATCAAATTTGAAAAAGTTTGTCAAATTTTTTAAAAGTTCAGCAAATTGAAAAAATTCAGTGATTTGAAAATTTTCACTCATTTAAGAAAATAAAAAAGAAAATAGGAAACAAAATAAGAAAAGAGAAAAACCAAAATAGAAAACATGGGGGGTGGGGGGTGGGGGGTGGAGCATTCCCTATACGTATAGATGTAAAAAAGGAAGTAGACATGCACAAGGGCCAAGATGGCGTAGTGGTTACTGCAGTTTACTTGCAACGACCCACGCCTTAAGCGCCATATTGGATTTGCCGCCAATCTGAGGATCGCTTTCCGTGGAAAATAGATAGTACTTACTTCATCTCATAATATAAGATCATTTTTATACAAGTGTTAAAAAGATTCTTATATTATGAGATGGACGAATAGATCGCTACTAAATGCGGGCCGATTTATAAAAAGGAGCCAGTGTCCGTTTCGGAGCAGGGTTCCCGGAGATGTTGGGCTGCCAGGGTGAAACGGCACAGTGCCGCACGGTGGAGCAATCTGAAGCGTTGAAAGCGGATCCAATGTTTTAGAGCGCCAAATCACTGTGGATGGGCTGCTCAGTTTTACTGTTTTAAAATTATTATTAGGATGGTGATCCCTAGAATCACGTCACCTCCCAACTATAAATGATACTCCCTCCGGTCCTTTTTAGTTTACATATAAGATTTGTCTAAAATCAAGCCTCGTGAATTTTGACCAAGTTTATAGAAAAAAATACCAACTGTCAGAATGTGAAATCAACAACATTAGATGCGTCATGACTTTAGTTTTCATATTGTATAAACTTAGCATTGTAGATGTTAATATTTTTTCATATAAATATGGTTAAACTTTATGAAATTTGACTTCAGACAATTCTTATATGGAGAGTAAAAAGGACCGAAGGGAGTACGCTAAGAATCCTAACCATATAATATTATGCTAAAGAAAATGTTTGTATATGCACACAATCTCTGGGAGATGTTACGTATGGGTTATATGTAAGGCACCTGTAGTTGCAAATCGCTCCCAAATCTGGCGGTTCTCCCTTGCATAGGTTCTGCATATGGCTGCCTCTGCGTTGAGATCGCCGGCCATCCACGCGGTGCGCTCCGCCTCCGCCATCGTGTGCAAGGAAGCGAGCGACTCCCACGTACTCAGGATCGACGGCTACTCGCGCCTCAAGCACATTTTTTTTAGAAAAGGAGGACGAGCCCGGTCGCTGCATCTGGACGATGCATACGGCCATTTTATTAATTATTGATACAAGACCTTACAGAGTCATACAATAATAAGCCTAAAGCCATCAAACTAAACAACATCTATCGCTATCCCTATCCAGTTGATGCAGGGGCGCTGAAAGCCTTGGCCTAATACCAACCAGACCTCGCAGCCAAACCTAACATCTAAGACTTGAGGTCCCAACCAGGACGCCTGCCGGGTATGGGCACCCATCAGTCTGGCGTGCTTCTCAACCAGGACGCCTGCCGGGTATGAGGCCGCCGCAGCCACCTGCCACCAATCCATCTTCAAAATTGTACTGCTGCATCAATCTTGCCCGGTCTAACTGCCGCCGACGCCACCACGACGCCAGGCAGCGTCACCCTCCTGCGCGAGTCCTTCTCCGCTCATCAGGCGCCGAGTCTCCACTGCGCCACGCCGCCGAGATCCGCCGTCATCAATGGAGCAGAGGAAACACCGCTCCTCCTCTTGTCCCCTCCAACCAGCACTTGCTCCAAAACGATGCCCCCATGAGGGAGAACGATACCGAAGGCACCGTCATCGTCCGATCCGGTATACCCAGATCTAGGGTTTCCCCCGGAACTTCCCGATCAGGTTGATGTGACCTGTAACGACGATGCTTCCAGAAGGGAACGACGTCTGAGACGCCGCTATCGTCCGCCAAGACCGCAGTCAGGCGCGATTTTCACCGGAAGCCACGTCTTCCCGACCTCGTGGCTGGCTGGAACCGAGCGGAACCTCGCCACGAAGACGTATGTCGCCGTCGGTACTTTGGCGGAGATCCGACATCTCCTCACCGGTCCCTCCACGCGCCGCCGGTCGGCGGAAGGCCTTCTCGCGACAGATCCAAACGGGGCGTTGGATCCGCAGTGACCGCCATCACCATCACGACCAGGATAGCCCACCCCGCCGGATGGGGCGCTGCCACCGTCGCCGTCCATGCAGGGCCGCCGTTCCGCTGGCGATGGTGCTCCGGCCCCCGCCGCACAGCCCGGATTCGCCGTCCTAGCCGCCGCCGTTGGATCGCACGAGAGGAGCCGCCCCGCCGCCTCAGATGGGATCCGCCGCATCCACCCGCCCAGAAACCTTCGGCACCGGGCCCGCTGCCATCGCGGTCCACGCCGGCGGCAGCGACGGCAGGAAGGGGCGGCAAGAAGGTGCTGGCAGCGCTAGGGTTTCGGGGGCCCTGGCGCCTGGGGGAGGCGACGCGAGGGGAAGGGGGAGTACATCTGCTCGGGCGACTTCCACGCCGGCGGCCACATCTGGCGTCTCCTGTATTACACCAACGGCAGCCAGCCCCAGTTCCGAGATCACATCGCCGTGTACCTCCAGCTAGCATCCAGAGATCCCACCGACGAGCAGGTGCTGGCACGACCACGGTTCAGCCTACTCGATCAGCTTGGGAACCCGGCGTTGCCGCATGACTGTGGGATGCATCGCTTCTCGTACTCGTCGCGTGAAGTTGGGTGGGGCGCCCGGAATTTCATCACCAGGGAGGAACTGGAGAAATCGGAGTACCTCAAGGACGACCGCTTCGCCATCCAATGTGATGTCTCCGTCACCAACGTTCGGACCTGCTCCGACCACTGGGCATTTATTTCTCAACCTTAAATCTGATCCAGCCTATATAGGTGTTGCCGCCAAGTTTCATCCGCCTATGTATCAGATGAATCCACGCTTTTTTTTCATTTGTTTTCTTTACGTGAACGGATGCATACCAAAGTGTTTTTCCCCTTCCGTGAGCTATCAGTTTTTCTTATTTTAGGATCCAGAGACATATTCTAAGGATCTCATAGAAATCTAATCCCTCCGTTTCTAAATACTATAAGTCTTTTTAAAGATTTCAATACAAATTATATACGAAGCAAAATGAGTGAATCTACACTCTGCAATACGTTTATATACATCCGTATGTAATCCATATTGAAATGGCTAGAAAAGCTTATATTTAAAAACGGAAGGAGTAATATTTAACTTCAAAACCCCGCTCCGCAAGCCTAAATTGCAAAATAACCATTGTATTGGAATGGTGGTCATTCCATGGAATCGTACCAAGAATGTACATGGAAAATCTCTCGAGGGCTCGGGGAATCTTGACCTGAATTTTTTTGCCTCGGCCATTAGGCTGTGATGGCTTTGGTTTCAATGGACCGAACCGGCGAAGCCTCGGATTGGTCTTGGACGCGTTGCTCCGTGAAGGGCAAGGACATTTTTGTTGCTAACCGTCTCCATTGGCAATAGTGCAACCGCCCTTTTTTGGGACTCCTCTCCGTTTTAAAGATCTCGGGGCAATGTATTTTTGTCGCATACTGTCCGGCCAAGAAACTCGTGCCCAGTCTTCTGGTACTCTCCTTGATAATGAAGCAAAGAATCTCGCGCAAAACCTGCATGACGAACGATGGGCTAGGTTGTGGCGGGGTCAACAGTGATCGCGCTAGTTCGCCGCCTAGCAACGATTATCGCTCCTTTGGGTGTTTGGACGGGTGATGATGGGTATGTGCAGCCTAATCCAGATCTTGACCCGCCGCAACCACCTAGGTGCGTTGATGGGTGATGTGTGTGAGCCCCTCTCGCGCGGCATGAAGGTCAATCAGCTGCCCTGCTGGTGACTTTAGTTCATTCAGTTGCGAGAAAATCAACCAGCTGCGACGGTTCCACCAATTGCCCCCCTCACATTCTCAACCGGCTCCTCCTCCTCAGCTGACTTCGAGAGAATCCACAACCTGCCTCCCCAACTATTTAGCTATTTTTGTTGGAAATATGCCCTAAAGGCAATAATAAATGGTTATTATTATATTTCTTTGTTCATGATAATCGTCTATTGTTCATGCTATAATTGTATTGTCCGGAAATCGTAATACATGTGTGAATACATAGACCACAACGTGTCCTTAGTAAGCCTCTAGTTGACTAGCTCGTTGATCAACAGATAGTCATGGTTTCCTGACTATGGACATTGGATGTCATTGATAACGGGATCACATCATTAGGAGAATGATGTGATGGACAAGACCCAATCCTAAGCATAGCATAAAAGATCGTGTAGTTTCGTTTGCTAGAGCTTTTCCAATGTCAAGTATCTTTTCCTTAGGCCATGAGATCGTGCAACTCCCGGATACCGTAGGAGTGCTTTGGGTGTGCCAAACGTCACAACGTAACTGGGTGACTATAAAGGTGCACTACGGGTATCTCCGAAAGTGTCTGTTGGGTTGGCACGGATCAAGACTGGGATTTGTCACTCCGTGTGACGGAGAGGTATCTCTGGGCCCACTCGGTAATGCATCATCATAATGAGCTCAATGTGACTAAGGCATTAGTCACGGGATCATGCATTGCGGTACGAGTAAAGAGACTTGCCGGTAACGAGATTGAACAAGGTATTGGGATACCGACGATCGAATCTCGGGCAAGTAACATACCGTTTGACAAAGGGAATTGCATACGGGATTGATTGAATCCTCGACACCGTGGTTCATCCGATGAGATCATCGTGGAACATGTGGGAGCCAACATGGGTATCCAGATCCCGCTGTTGGTTATTGACCGGAGAGGCGTCTCGGTCATGTCTGCATGTCTCCCGAACCCGTAGGGTCTACACACTTAAGGTTCGGTGACGCTAGGGTTGTACAGATATATGTATGCGGAAACCCGAAAGTTGTTCGGAGTCCCGGATGAGATCCCGGACGTCACGGGAGGTTCCGGAATGGTCCGGAGGTGAAGAATTATATATAGGAAGTCCAGTTTCGGCCACCGGGAAAGTTTCGGGGGTTACCGGTATTGTACCGGGACCACCGGAAGGGTCCCGGGGGTCCACCGGGTGGGGCCACCTATCCCGGAGGGCCCCATGGGCTGAAAGTGGAAGGGAACCAGCCCCCTAGTGGGCTGGGCGCCCCCCATGGGCCTCCCCCCATGCGCCTAGGGTTGGGAACCCTAGGGTGGGGGGACTTCCCCCTTGCCTTGGGGGGCAAGGCACCCCTTCCACCCCTTGGCCGCCGCCCCCCCAACCCTAGATGGGTTTTGGCCGGCCCCCCCTCCCAAGGGGGCCTATATAAAGGGGGGACGGGAGGGAGGGCAGCAAGCTACAGCCTTGGGCGCCTCCCTCCTCCCCTGCAACACCTCTCTCTCTCTCGCAGAAGCTTGGCGAAACCCTGCCGGAGACCCGCTACATCCACCACCACGTCGTCGTCCTGCTGGATCTCCATCAACCTCTCCTTCCCCCTTGCTGGATCAAGAAGGAGGAGACGTCGCTGCACCGTACGTGTGTTGAACGCGGAGGTGCCGTCCGTTCGGCACTCGGTCATCGGTGATTTGGATCACGGCGAGTACGACTCCGTCATCCACGTTCATTGGAACGCTTCCGCTCGCGATCTACAAGGGTATGTAGATGCACTCCTTTCCCCTCGTTGCTAGTAGACTCCATAGATGCATCTTGGTGAGCGTAGGAAAATTTTAAATTATGCTACGATTCCCTACAATTTTTCCGAGGTCCCGACTTGAAGCCCTCTAAACAAATTGCCTTCGCAGCCGCCCTATACAAGCCTATCTATGGCAAGCTCTCAAGATTTATCTGATCACTTAAACATGCCCCTTTCTACTCAAGTTTTTGGCCAATGCATTGAATTACAAAATATGATCTTGCAAAGATACAGTCCTCATGCCAAAGAAATATGGTGCTATCGGTGGCTGTTGGAAATATGCCCTAGAGGCAATAATAAATTGGTTATTATTATATTTCCTTGTTCATGATAATCGTTTATTATCCATGCTAGAATTGTATTGATAGGAAACTCAGATACATGTGTGGATACATAGACAACACCATGTCCCTAGTAAGCCTCTAGTTGACTAGCTCGTTGATCAATAGATGGTTACGGTTTCCTGACCATGGACATTGGATGTCGTTGATAACGGGATCACATCATTAGGAGAATGATGTGATGGACAAGACCCAATCCTAAGCCTAGCACAAGATCGTGTAGTTCGTTTGCTAAGAGCTTTTCTAATGTCAAGTATCATTTCCTTAGACCATGAGATTGTGCAACTCCCGGATACCGTAGGAATGCTTTGGGTGTACCAAACGTCACAACGTAACTGGGTGGCTATAAAGGTGCACTACAGGTATCTCCGAAAGTGTCTGTTGGGTTGGCATGAATCGAGACAGGGATTTGTCACTCTGTGTAAACGGAGAGGTATCTCTGGGCCCACTCGGTAGGACATCATCATAATGTGCACAATGTGACCAAGGAGTTGATCACGGGATGATGTGTTACGGAACGAGTAAAGAGACTTGCCGGTAACGAGATTGAACAAGGTATCGGGATACCGACGATCGAATCTCGGGCAAGTACTATACTGGTAGACAAAGGGAATTGTATACGGGATTGATTGAATCCTCGACATCGTGGTTCATCCGATGAGATCATTGAGGAGCATGTGGGAGCCAACATGGGTATCCAAATCCCGTTGTTGGTTATTGACCGGAGAGTCGTCTCGGCCATGTCTGCGTGTCTCCCGAACCCGTAGGGTCTACACACTTAAGGTTCGGTGACGCTAGGGTTGTAGAGATATTAGTATGCGGTAACCCGAAAGTTGTTCGGAGTCCCGGATGAGATCCCGGACGTCACGAGGAGTTCCGGAATGGTCCGGAGGTAAGGATTTATATATGGGAAGTCTTGTTTTGGTTGACGGAAAAGTTTCGCGCATTATCGGTATTGTACCGGGAGTGCCGAAAGGGGTCCGGGGGTCCACCAAGGGGTCCACCTGCCCCGGGGGGGCACTTGGGCTGTGGGGTGTGCGCCTTGGCCTATATGGGCCAAGGGAACCAGCCCCAAGAGGCCCATGCGCCAAGAGATAAGGTAAAGGGAGAGTCCTAAAGGGGGAAGGCACCTCCTAGGTGCCTTGGGGAGGATGGACTCCTCCCTGGCCGCACCCTTCCTTGGAGGAAGGGCCAAGGTTGCGCCCCCCCTCTCCCTTGGCCCTATATATAGTGGGGGGAAGGGAGGGCAGCAAACCTAAGCCCTGGCGCCTCCCTCTCCCTCGCGTGACACATCTCCCTCCTCCCCGCTTGCGCTTGGCGAAGCCCTGCCGGGATCCCGCTACTTCCACCACCACGCCGTCGTGCTGCTGGATCTCCATCACCCTCTCCTTCCCCCTTGCTGGATCAAGAAGGAGGAGACGTCGCTGCTCTGTACGTGTGTTGAACGCGGAGGTGCCGTCCGTTCGGCGCTAGGATCATCGGTGATTTGGATCACGACGAGTACGACTCCATCAACCCCGTTCTCTTGAACGCTTCCGCTCGCGATCTACAAGGGTATGTAGGTGCACTCCTTCCCTCTCGTTGCTAGTAAACTCCATAGATTGATCTTGGTGATGCGTAGAAAATTTTGAATTTCTGCTACGTTCTCCAACAGTGGCATCATGAGCTAGGTCTATGCGTAGTTTCTATGCACGAGTAGAACACAAAGTAGTTGTGGGCGTCGATTTTGTCAATTTACTTGCCGTTACTAGTCTTATCTTGATTCGGCGGCATCGTGGGATGAAGCGGCCCGAACCGACCTTACACGTACTCTTACGTGAGACAGGTTCCACCGACTGACATGCACTAGTTGCATAAGGTGGCTAGCGGGTGTCTGTCTCTCCCACTTTAGTCGGATCGGATTCGATGAAAAGGGTCCTTATGAAGGGTAAATAGAAATTGGCATATCACGTTGTGGCTTTTGCGTAGGTATGAAACGTTCTTGCTAGAATCCCATAGCAGCCACGTAAAACATGCAACAACAATTAGAGGACGTCTAACTTGTTTTTGCAGGGTATGCTATGTGATGTGATATGGCCAAAAGGATGTGATGAATGATATATGTGATGTATGAGATTGCTCATGTTCTTGTAAAGGGAATCACGACTTGCATGTCGATGAGTATGACAACCGGCAGGAGCCATAGGAGTTGTCTTAATTTATTGTATGACCTGCGTGTCAATGAAAACGCCATGTAATTACTTTACTTTATTGCTAACCGTTAGCCATAGTAGTAGAAGTAATAGTTGGCGAGACAACTTCATGAAGACACGATGATGGAGATCATGATGATGGAGATCATGGTGTCATGCCGGTGACGAAGGTGATCATGCCGCGCCTCGAAGATGGAGATCAAAAGGCGCAAGATGATATTGGCCATATCACGTCACTTTATGATTTGCATGTGATGTTTATCATGTTTACATCTTATTTGCTTAGAACGACGGTAGCATAAATAAGATGATCCCTCACTAAAATTTCAAGAGACGTGTTCCCCCTAACTGTGCACCGTTGCGAAGGTTCGTTGTTTTGAAGCACCACGTGATGATCGGGTGTGATAGATTCTAACGTTCGAATACAACGGGTGTTGACGAGCCTAGCATGTACAGACATGGCCTCGGAACACATGCGAAACACTTAGGTTGACTTGACGAGCCTAGCATGTACAGACATGGCCTCGGAACACAAGAGACCGGAAGGTCGAACATGAGTCGTATAGTAGATACGATCAACATGGAGATGTTCACCGATGATGACTAATCCGTCTCACGTGATGATCGGACACAGCCTAGTTTGACTCGGATCATGTATCACTTAGATGACTAGAGGGATGTCTATTTGAGTGGGAGTTTATTAAATAATCAGATGAACTTAATTATCATGAACATAGTCAAAAGGTCTTTGCAAATTATGTCATAGCTTACGCTTTAGTTCTACTGTTTAAGATATGTTCCTAGAGAAAATATAGTTGAAAGTTGATAGTAGCAATTATGCGGACTGGGTCCGTGAACTGAGGATTGTCCTCATTACTGCACAAAAGGCTTACGTCCTTAATGCACCACTCGGTGTGCTGAACCTCGAGCGTTGTCTGTAGATGTTACGAAACATCTGACATACACGTTTTGATGACTACGTGATAGTTCAGTGCGTATTGCTAACGGTTTAGAATGGTGGCACCAAAGACGTTTTGAAACGTCGCAGAACATATGAGATGTTCCGAAGACTGAAATTGGGATTTCAGACTAGTTCCCACGTCAGGAGGTATGAGACCTCTGACAAGTTTCTTAAGCCTACAAACTAAGGGAGAAAAGCTCAATCGTTGAGCATGTGCTCAGATTGTCTGAGTACCACAATCACTTGAATCGAGTGGGAGTTAATCTTCCAGATGAGATAGTGATGGTTCTCCATAGTCACTGCCACCAAGCTATTAGAGCTTCGTGATGAACTATAACATATCAGGGATAGATATGATGATCCTTGAGCTATTCACGATGTTTGACACCGCGAAAGTAGAAATCAAGAAGGAGCATCAATTGTTGATGGTTAGTAAAACCACTAGTTTCTAGAAGGGTAAGGGCAAAAGGGATACTTCATGAAACAGCAAATCATTTGCTGCTCTAGTGAAGAATCCCAAGGTTGAACCCAAACCCGAGACTAAGTGCTTCTGTAATGAGGGGAACGGTCACTGAAGCAGAACTACCCTAGATACTTGGTAGATGAGAAGGCAGGCAAGGTCGACAGAAGTATATTGGATATACATTATATGAATGTGTACTTTACTAGTACTCCTAGCAGCACCAGGGTATTAGATACCGGTTCGGTTGCTAAGTGTTAGTAACTCGAAATAAAAGCTGCGGAATAAACGGAGACTAGCTAAAGGCGAGATGACGATATGTGTTGGAAGTGTTTCCAAGGTTGATGTGATCAAGCATCGCATGCTCCCTCTACCATCGAGATTGGTGTTAAACCTAGATAATTGTTATTTGGTGTTTGCGGTGAGCATGATTGGATTATGTTTATCGCAATACGGTTATTCATTTAAGGAGAATAATGGTTACTCTGTTTATTTGAATAATACCTTCAATGGTCTTGCACCTAAAATGAATCTCGATCGCAGTGATACACATGTTCGTGCCAAAAGATATAAAATAGTAATGATAGTACCACATACTTGTGGCACTGCCATTTGAGTCATATTGGTATAGAACGCATGAAGAAGCTCCATGTAGATGGATCTTTGGACTCACTCGTTTTTGAAAAGATTGAGACATGCGAACCATGTCTATTGGTATGAAGAAACTCCATGCAGATGGATCGTTTGGACTCACTTGATTTTGAATCACTTGAGACATGCAAATCATACCACATGGGCAAGATGACTGAAAGGCCTCATTTTCAGTAAGATGGAACAAGAGAGCAACTTGTTGGAAGTAATACATTTTGATGTATGCAGTCCAATGAGTGCTGAGGCATGCAGTGGATATCGTTATGTTCTTACTTCACAGATGATTTGAGTAGATGCTGAGTGTATTTACTTGATGAAACACAAGTCTGAATTATTGAAAGGTTCAAGTAATTTCAGAGTGAAGTTGAAGATCGTCGTGACAAGAGGATAAAATGTCTGTGATATGATCATAGAGATGAGTATCTGAGTTACGAGTTTGGCACACAATTAAGACATTGTGGAAAGTGTTTCACAATTAATACCGCCTGGAACACCACAGTGTGATGGTGTGTCCGAACATCATAACTGCACCCTATTGGATATGGTGCATACCATGGTGTCTCTTATCGAATTACCACTATCGTTTATGGGTTAGGCATTAGAGACAACCGCATTCACTTTAAATAGGGCACCACGCAATTCCGTTGAGACGACACCGTTTAGAGAAACCTAAGTTGTCGTTTCTTAAAAGTTTGGGGCTGCGATGCTTATGTGAAAAAAGTTTCAGGCTGATAAGCTCGAACCCAAAGCGGATAAATGCATCTTCATAGAATACCCAAAACAGTTGGGTATACCTCCTATTTCAGATCTGGAAGCAAAAGTAATTGCTTCTAGAAACGAGTCCTTTCTCGAGGAAAAGTTTCTCTCGAAAGAATTGAGTGGGAGGATGGTGGAGACTTGATGAGGTTATTGAACCATAACTTCAACTAGTGTGTAGCAGGGCACAGGAAGTTGTTCCTGTGGCACCTACACCAATTGAAGTGGAAGCTTATGATAGTGATCATGAAACTTCGGATCAAGTCACTACCAAACCTCGTAGGTCGACAAGGATATGTACTACTCCTGAGTGGTATGGTAATCCTATCTTAGATATCATGTTGTTAGACAATACTGAACCTACGAGCTATGGAGAAGCGATGGTGGGCCCATATTCCGACAAATGGTTAGAAGCCATGAAATCCGAGATAGGATCCATGTATCAGAACAAAGCATGGACTTTGGTGAACTTGCCCGATGATCGGCAAGCCATTGAGATAAATGGATCTTTAAGAAGAAGACGGACGTGGACAGTAATGTTACCGTCTATGAAGCTCGACTTGTGGCAAAGAGTATTTTCACAAGTTCAAGGAGTTGACTATGATGAGATTTTCTCATCCGTAGCGATGCTTAAGTCCGTCGGAATCATGTTAGCATTAGCTGCATTTATGAAATCTGGCAGATGGATGTCAAAAACAAGTTTCCTTACCAGTTTTCGTAAGGAAAGGTTGTATGTGATACAATCAGAAAGGTTTTGTCAATCCTAAGGATGCTAAAAGGTATGCTAGCTCCAGCGATCCTTCCATGGACTAGAGCAAGCATCTCGGAGTCAGAATATACGCTTTGATGGAGTGATCAAAGTTTTTGGGTTTATACAAAGTTTGTTAGAAACTTGTATTTACAATAAAGTGAGTCGGAGCGCTACAACATTTCTGATAAGTATATGTGAATGACATATTGTTGATCCGAAATGATGTAAAATTTCTAGAAAGCATAAAGGGTTGTTTGAAAGGAGTTTTTCAAAGGAAGACCTGGATAAAGCTGCTTACATATTGGGCATCAAGATCTATAGAGATAGATCAAGACGCCTGATGATACTTTCAAAGAACGCACACCTTGACATGATTTTGAAAGAGTTCAAAATAGATCAGCAAAGAAGGAGTTCTTGGCTGTGTTACAAGGTGTGAGTATTGAGTAAGACTCAAGACCTGACCATAGCAGAAGAGAGAGAAAGGACGAAGGTCGTCCCCTATGCTTTAGACGTAGGCTCTATAGTATGCTATGCTGTGTACCGCACATGAAGTGTGCCTTGCCATGAGTTGGTCAAGGGGTACAATAGTGATCTGGGAATGGATCACATGACAGCGGTCGAACTTATCCTTAGTATCTAGTGGACTAAGGAATTTTCTCGATTATGGAGGTGAAAAGGAGTTCGTCGTAAAGGGTTACGTCGAAGCGAACTTTGACACTAATCCGGATGACTCTAAGTAGTAGACCGGATTCGTATAGTTAGAGCAGTTATTTGAAATGGCTCCAAGTAGCGTGTGGTAGCATCCACAAGATGACATAGATATTCGTAAAGCACACACGGATCTGAAAGGTTCAGACCCGTTGACTAATAACCTCTCTCACAAGCATAACATGATCAAACCAGAACTCATTGAGTGTTAATCACATAGTGATGTGAACTAGATTGTTGACTCTGGTAAACTCTTTGGATGTTGGTCACATGGTGATGTGACCTGTGAGTGTTAATAACGTGGTGATGTGAACTAGATTATTGACTCTAGTGCAAGTGGGAGACTGTTGGAAATATGCCCAAGAGGCAATAATAAATTGGTTATTATTATATTTCCTTGTTCATGATAATCGTTTATTATCCATGCTAGAATTGTATTGATAGGAAACTCAGATACATGTGTGGATACATAGACAAGATCATGTCCCTAGTAAGCCTCTAGTTGACTAGCTCGTTGATCAATAGATGGTTACGGTTTCCTGACCATGGACATTGGATGTCGTTGATAACGGGATCACATCATTAGGAGAATGATGTGATGGACAAGACCCAATCCTAAGCCTAGCACAAGATTGTGTAGTTCGTTTGCTAAGAGCTTTTCTAATGTCAAGTATCATTTTCTTAGACCATGAGATTGTGCAACTCCCGGATACCTTAGGAATGCTTTGGGTGTACCAAACGTCAAACCGTAACTGGGTGGCTATAAAGGTGCACTACAGGTATCTCCGAAAGTGTCTGTTGGGTTGGCACGAATCGAGACTGGGATTTGTCACTCCGTGTAAACGGAGAGGTATCTCTGGGCCCACTCGGTAGGACATCATCATAATGTGCACAATGTGACCAAGGAGTTGATCACGGGATGATGTGTTACGGAACGAGTAAAGAGACTTGCCGGTAACAAGATTGAACAAGGTATCGGGATACCGACGATCGAATCTCGGGCAAGTACTATACCGGTAGACAAAGGGAATTGTATACGGGATTGATTGAATCCTCGACATCGTGGTTCATCCGATGAGATCATCGAGGAGCATGTGGGAGCCAACATGGGTATCCAGATCCCGCTGTTGGTTATTGATCGGAGAGTCGTCTCGGTCATGTCTGCGTGTCTCTCGAACCCGTAGGGTCTACACACTTAGGGTTCGGTGATGCTAGGGTTGTAGAGATATTAGTATGCGGTAACCCGAAAGTTGTTCGGAGTCCCGAATGAGATCCCGGACATCACGAGGAGTTCCGGAATGGTCCGGAGGTAAAGATTTATATATGGGAAGTCTTGTTTTGGTCGCCGGAAAAGTTTCGCGCATTATCGGTATTGTACCGGGAGTGCCGAAAGGGGTCCGGGGGTCCACCAAGGGGTCCACCTGCCCCGGGGGGGCCACATGGGATGTGGGGTGTGCGCCTTGGCCTATGTGGGCCAAGGGAACCAGCCCCAAGAGGCCCATGCGCTAAGAGATAAGGTAAAGGGAGAGTCCTAAAGGGGGAAGGCACCTCCTAGGTGCCTTGGGGAGGATGGACTCCTCCCTGGCCGCACCCTTCCTTGGAGGAAGGGCCAAGGCTGCGCCCCCCCCCCCCCTCTCCCTTGGCCCTATATATAGTGGGGGGAAGGGAGGGCAGCAAACTTAAGCCCTGGCGCCTCCCTCTCCCTCCCGTGACACATCTCCCTCCTCCCCGCTTGCGCTTGGCGAAGCCCTGCCGGGATCCCGCTACTTCCACCACCACGCCGTCGTGCTGCTGGATCTCCATCAACCTCTCCTCCCCCCTGCAGGATCAAGAAGGAGGAGACGTCGCTGCTCCGTACGTGTGTTGAACGCGGAGATGCCGTCCGTTCGGCGCTAGGATCATCGGTGATTTGGATCACGACGAGTACGACTCCATCAACCCCGTTCTCTTGAACGCTTCCGCTCGCGATCTACAAGGGTATGTAGATGCACTCCTTCCCTCTCGTTGCTAGTAAACTCCATAGATTGATCTTGGTGATGCGTAGAAAATTTTGAATTTCTGCTACGTTCCCCAACAGTGGCAAGGATCAGGTTATTCCTCCATTAAAATGTACAAATGGCTGAAAGGAACAAAGGAAGCCCATGTTTTGTTTGAGTGGCTACGGAAAAATCAAACAGAACCGGACACACATTCTTCTTCTGGCTCCTTCTCCATGACAGTCAACACTAGAAACTTGTTGAAAAGAAAATCAATGTTTTTATAATTTTATGATTGTGTGTTTTGTAATAAAAATGTAGAGGAAACCACACTTTATCTTTTCTGGGTTTGCACATTTGCACAAGACTACTAGAACGGTATCCTAGGCAAAATGAAGAAGGGCATTTTCTATTTACGATGAGATGATCTTAGTTGTTTAAAGTCAACCAAAGGAAATTGTAATGGATATTATCATTCTAGGTTGTTCAACCTGTGGAGGCAGAGGAATCAAATTTTCTTTAGAAATGGTGTTGGGTTTTATTCTAGAACATAGAATGAAAAGTAAGTACCTGGGAGGTTTAAAGAATTGGATTGTCAATTATTTTTAATGTTGGTGCCTTGTCTAAGTAGCCTATTTTCTTAGTTTCCAATGCCAAAGACGGGTACTAGATGGGCTATTTTATTTTGTTGTTTCTTTTTCCTTGTAAATATTTTGTTCCATTATATATATGAAAATACATTTGAACAATTGTTCTATAGTTGGAGTAGTGGTGGAGCGTTGGGTGGACTACCCTGAGTCGTGGCGCATCATCTTCTCTCTAATTTCTCTTTGAGCCACTACATCAAATGGCCTATTATGCGTGTAGAATTGACCCAGCCTTAGTTGTTGCACCGAATTGGCACATGCTTTGTATTGTTGCACACTCCCCACTTTTGGGGGCTTAAAAACATGAGAGCGTGTCCTTACAAGAAACTATATGGAAGCCGTGATACTTGCATCTTTGTTCCATGACAAAAACTTCGAAGGTACTATTCTGCCAAACCCAGTCTTGGATTACTTGCGCTCTTCTATCTAGATGAAATAAATTAAGCCTCTCCGGGGTGCGACTTACTTGCATATGTAATTTGATGAGGTACGCTTGGCCTTATAGAGTCAGGTTGCCCGCAAAAAGACATAGTCACGACAGTCTTAATATTGAATGCACTGAAACAATGGTCTTTCATAATCAAGTGAAAGGGTTTATATCAAAGACTTACAATCCTGCACTAGCGATAGTAGGAACTAGGAACCATGACATTCTACAGTTATACACTCCATGGTGGTTGAAGGGGTTTGCGAGTAAAAGTGTTTTCAAGTGCTGACATTTGAAATGTGGCCCAAGAATGATAGCTAGGTCGATTACTACGCCTACCCCGCTATACATGATACACATCTACAATTTAGTGTCATCCTACCACTAATGTCAATCACCACTCTTGCCCCATTATACATGATCACCCCAAAGTTTGGAATATATTGTCGGTATTTTCATACAGTGTGTTAATGTTTACTTGCGTCCTTAGACCATGATAATATCGTATACCTAGATGCCAGATGATTACTTTGGGGTTACTAAATGTCACTTCATAATTGGGTGATTATAAAGGCTTCCGCTTTCGGTCTACGAGGGTACGTGGACACACTCTCCCCGCTCGTTGCTATGCTTCTCCTAGATAGATCTTGCGTGATCGTAGAATTTTTTTGAAATACTACGTTCCCCAACAGTGGTATCAGAGCCAGGTCTATGAGTAGATGTTATATGCACGAGTAGAACACAAAGAGTTGTGGGCGATAATAGTCATACTGCTTACCAGCATGTCATACTTTGATTCGGCGGTATTGTTGGATGAAGTGGCCCAGCCCGACATTACATGACCGCGTTCATGAGACTGGTTCTACCGCCGTGCTTCGCACACAGGTGGCTAGTGGGTATCTGTTTCTCCAACTTTAGTTGAATCAAGTGTGACTATGCCTGGTCCTTGTTGAAGGTTAAAACAACACACTTGACGAAAAATCGTTGTGGTTTTGATGCGTAGGTAAGAACTGTTCTTGCTAAGCCTGTAGCAGCCACGTAAAACTTGCAACAACAAAGTAGAGGACGTCTAACTTGTTTTTGCTGGGCTTGCTGTGATGTGATATGGTCAAGACGTGATGATATATAAATTGTTGTATGAGATGATCATGTTTTGTAAAAGTTATCGGCAACTGGCAGGAGCCTTACGGTTGTCGCTTTATTGTATGAAATGCAATCGCCATGTAATTGCTTTACTTTATCACTAAGCGGTAGCGATAGTCGTAGAAGCAATAGTTCGAGACGACAATGATGCTTCGATGGAGATCAAGGTGTCAAGCCGGTGATGATGGTGATCATGACGGTGCTTTGGAGATGGAGATCAAAGGCACAAGATGATGATGGCCATATCATATCACTTATATTGATTGCATGTGATGTTTATCCTTTATGCAGCTTATTTTGCTTAGTACGGCGGTAGCATTATAAGATGATCTCTCACTAAATTTCAAGGTACAAGTGTTCTCCCTGAGTATGCACCGTTGCTACAGTTCGTCGTGCCGAGACACCACGTGATGATCGGGTGTGATAAGCTCTGCGTTCACATACAATGGGTGCAAGCCAGTTTTGCACACGCAGAATACTCGGGTTAAACTTGACGAGCCTAGCATATGCAGATATGGCCTCGAAACACTGAGACCGAAAGGTCGAGCGTGAATCATATAGTAGATATGATCAACACAGTGATGTTCACTATTGAAAACTACTCCATCTCACGTGATGATCGGACATGGTTTAGTTGATTTGGATCACGTGATCACTTAGATGATTAGAGGGATGTCTATCTAAGTGGGAGTTCTAAGTAATATGATTAATTGAACTTTAATTTATCATGAACTTAGCACCTGATAGTATTTTGCATGTCTATGTTGTTGTAGATCAATGGCCTGTGCTATTGTTCCTTTGAATTTTAATGCGTTCCTAGAGAAAGCTAAGTTGAAAGATGATGGTAGTAACCACACGGATTGGGTCCGTAACTTGAGGATTATCCTCATTGCTGTACAGAAGAATTATGTCCTGGAAGCACCGCTAGGTGCAAGACCCGCTACAGGAGCAACACTGGACGTTATGAACGCCTGGCAGAGCAAAGCTGATGACTACTCGATAGTTCAGTGTGCCATGCTTTATGGCTTAGAATCGGGACTTCAACGACGTTTTGAACGTCATGGAGCATATGTGATGTTTCAGGAGTTGAAGTTAATATTTCAAGCAAATGCCCGGATTGAGAGATATGAATCCTCCAATAAGTTCTACAGCTGCAAAATGGAGGAGAATAGTTCTGTCAGTGAACACATACTCAAATTGTCTGGGTACCACAATCACTTGACTCAACTGGGAGTTAATCTTCCGGTTGATAGTGTCATTGGCAGAGTTCTTCAATCACTGCCACCAAGCTATAAAAGCTTCGTGATGAACTATAATATGCAAGGGATGGATAAGACAATTCCCGAGCTCCTCGCGATGCTAAAAGCTGCGGAGGTACAAATCAAGAAGGAACCATCAAGTGTTGATGGTCAACAAGACCACTAGTTTCAAGAAAAAGGGCAAAGGGAAGAAGGGGAACTTCAAGAAGAACGGCAAGCAAGTTGTTGCTCAAGTGAAGAAGCCCATGTCTGGACCTAAGCCTGAGACTGAGTGCTTCTACTGCAAAGTGACTAGTCATTGGAAACGGAACTGCCCCAAGTATTTGGAGGATAAGAAGGATGGCAAAGTGAAAGGTATATTTGATATACATGTTATTGATGTGTACCTTACTAATGCTCGTAGTAGCGCCTGGTTATTTGATACTGGTTCTGTTGCTCATATTTGCAACTCGAAACAGGGGCTACGGATTAAGCGAAGATTGGCTAAGGACGAGGTGAGGATGTGCGTGGGAAATGGTTCCAAAGTTGAGATGATCGCCGTCGTCACGCTACCTCTACATCTACCTTCGGGATTAGTTTTAGACCTGAATAATTGTTATTTGGTGCCAGCGTTAAGCATGAACATTATATCTGGATCTTGTTTGATGCGAAACGATTATTCATTTAAATCAGAGAATAATGGTTGTTCTATTTATATGAGTAATATCTTTTATGGTCATGCACCCTTGATGAGTGGTATATTTTTGTTGAATCTCGATAGTAGTGACACACATATTCATAGTATTGAAGCCAAAATATATAAGTTTAATAATGATAGTGCAACTTATTTGTGGCACTGCCGTTTAGGTCATTGCTACCCCTTGAGCACTGCGTTGGTTTTCCCTTGAAGAGGAAAGGGTGATGCAGCAAAGTAGCGTAAGTATTTCCCTCAGTTTTTGAGAACCAAGGTATCAATCCAGTAGGAGGCTACGCGCGAGTCCCTCGCACCTACATAAAACAAATAAATCCTCACAACCAACGCGATAAGGGGTTGTCAATCCCTACACGGTCACTAACGAGAGTGAGATCTGATAGATATGATAGGATAATATTTTTGATACTTTTGTGATAAAGATGCAAAGTAAAATAAAAGCAAAGTAAAAAAGCAAAGGAAATAACTAAGTATTGGAAGATTAATATGATGAAGATAGACCCGGGGGCCATAGGTTTCACTAGTGGCTTCTCTCGAGAGCATAAGTATTTTACGGTGGGTGAACAAATTACTGTTGAGCAATTGACAGAATTGAGCATAGTTATGAGAATATCTAGGTATGATCATGTATATAGGCATCACGTCCGAGACAAGTAGACCGACTCCTGCCTGCATCTACTACTATTACTCCACTCATCGACCGCTATCCAGCATGCATCTAGAGTATTAAGTTCATAAAAACAGAGTAACGCCTTAAGCAAGATGACATGATGTAGAGGGATAAATTCATGCAATATGATAAAAAAACATCTTGTTATCCTCGATGGCAACAATACAATACGTGCCTTGCTGCCCCTACTGTCACTGGAAAAGGACACCGCAAGATTGAACCCAAAGCTAAGCACTTCTCCCATTGCAAGAAAGATCAATCTAGTAGGCCAAACCAAACTGATAATTCGAAGAGACTTGCAAAGATAACCAATCATACATAAAAGAATTCAGAGAAGATTCAAATATTGTTCATAGATAAACTTGATCATAAACCCACAATTCATCGGTCTCAACAAACACACCGCAAAAGAAGATTACATCGAATAGATCTCCACGAGAGAGGGGGAGAACACTGTATTGAGATCCAAAAAGAGAGAAGAAGCCATCTAGCTAATAACTATGGACCCGAAGGTCTGAGGTAAACTACTCACACTTCATCGGAGGGGCTATGGTGATGATGTAGAAGCCCTCCGTGATGGATGCCCCCTCCGGCGGAGCTCCAGAACAGGCCCCAAGATGGGATCTCGTGGGTACATAAGGTTGCGGCGGTGGAATTAGATTTTTGGCTCCGTATCTGATCATTTGGGGGTACGCAGGTATATATAGGAGGAAGGAGTACGTCGGTGGAGCAACAGGGGGCCCACGAGGGTGGAGGGCGCGCCCCCCTACCTCGTGGCCTCCTCCTTTATTTCTTGACGTAGGGTCCAAGTCTCCTGGATCTTGTTCGTTCTGAAAATCACGTTCCCGAAGGTTTCATTCCGTTTGGACTCCGTTTGATATTCTTTTTCTGCGAAACTCTGAAATAGGCAAAAAAACAGCAATTTTGGGCTGGGCCTCCGGTTAATAGGTTAGTCCCAAAAATAATATAAAAGTGAATAATAAAGCCCAATAATGTCCAAAACAGTAGATAATATAGCATGGAGCAATAAAAAATTATAGATACGTTGGAGACGTATCAAGCATCCCCAAGCTTAATTCCTGCTCGTCCTCGAGTAGGTAAATGATAAAAACAGAATTTTTGATGCGGAGTGCTACTTGGCATAATTTCAATGTAATTCTTCTTAATTGTGGTATGAATATTCAGATTCGAAAGGTTCAAGACAAAAGTTTAATATTGACATAAAAATAATAATACTTCAAGCATACTAACAAAGCAATTATGTCTTCTCAAAATAACATGGCCAAAGAAAGTTATCCCTACAAAATCATATAGTATGGCTATGCTCTATCTTCACCACACAAAGTATTTAAATCATGCACAACCCCGATGACAAGCCAAGCAATTGTTTCATACTTTTGACGTTCTCAAACTTTTTCAATCTTCACGCAATACATGAGCGTGAGCCATGGACATAGCACTATATGTGGAATAGAATGATGGTTGTGGAGAAGACAAAAAGGGAGAAGATAGTCTCACATCAACTAGGCGTATCAACGGGCTATGGAGATGCCCATCAATAGATATCAATGTGAGTGAGTAGGGATTGCCATGCAACGGATGCACTAGAGCTATAAGTATATGAAAGCTCAACAAAAGAAACTAAGTGGGTGTGCATCCAACTCGCTTGCTCACGAAGACCTAGGGCATTTTGAGGAAGCCCATCATTGGAATATACAAGCCAAGTTCTATAATGAAAAATTCCCACTAGTATATGAATGTGACAAAATGAGAGACTCTCTATCATGAAGATCATGGTGCTACTTTGAAGCACAAGTGTGGTAAAAGGATAGTAACATTGTCCCTTCTCTCTTTTTCTCTCATTTTTTTTATTTGGGCCTTTCCCTCTCTTTTTTATGGCCTCTTTTTTTTCGTCCGGAGTCTCATCCCGACTTGTGGGGGAATCATAGTCTCCATCATCCTTTTCCTCACTTGGGACAATGCTCTAAAAATGAAAATCTTCACACTTTTATTTTCTTACAACTCAACAATTACAAGTCGATACTTAGAACAAAATATGACTCTATATGAATGCCTCCGGCGGTGTACCGGGATATGCAATGAATCAAGAGTGACATGTATCAAAGAATTATGAACGGTGGCTTTGCCACAAATACGATGTCAACTACATGATCATGCAAAGCAATATGACAATGATGGAGCGTGTCATAATAAACGGAACGGTGGAATGGCAATATATCTCGGAATGGCTATGGAAATGCCATGATAGGTAGGTTTTTGGCTGTTTTGAGGAAGGTTTATGGTGGGTGTATGATGCCGGCGAAAAGTGCGCGGTATTAGAGAGGCTAGCAATGGTGGAAGGAAAAAGAGTGCGTATAATCCATGGACTCAACATTAGTCATAAAGAACTCATATACTTATTGCAAAAATCTACAAGTTATCAAAGCAAAGTATTACGCGCATGCTCCTAGGGGGATAGATTGGTGGGAAAAGACCATCGCTCGTCCCCGACCGCCACTCAT
The DNA here is from genome assembly GCF_018294505.1 of Triticum aestivum. Lineage (NCBI taxonomy): Eukaryota > Viridiplantae > Streptophyta > Magnoliopsida > Poales > Poaceae > Triticum > Triticum aestivum. Next base: position 328,990,660 of record NC_057802.1, on the reverse strand, counting down.
AAGAAAGACAACCAATAAATAAATTATGCTCCGACTTCATCACATAACGGTTCACCATACGTGCATGCTACGGGAATCACAAACTTTAACACAAGTATCTCTCAAATTCACAACTACTCAACTAGCATGACTCTAATATCACCATCTTTATATCTCAAAACAATTATCAAGCATCAAACTTTTCTTAGTATTCAACACACTCATAAGAAAGTTTTTACTAATCTTGAATACCAAGCATATTAGGATTATTTAAGCAAATTACCATGCTATTTAAGACTCTCAAAATAATCTAAGTGAAGCATGAGAGATCAATAGTTTCTATAAAACAAATCCACCACCGTGCTCTAAAAGATATAAGTGAAGCACTAGAGCAAAACTATATAACTCAAAAGATATAAGCGAAGCACATAGAGTATTCTAACAAATTCCAAATCATGTATGGCTCTCTTAAAAGGTGTGTACAGCAAGGATGATTGTGGAAAACTAAAAAGCAAAGACTCAAATCATACAACACGCTCCAAGCAAAACACATATCATGTGGTTAATAAAAATATAGCTCCAAGTAAAGTTACCGATGGAAGTAGACGAAAGAGGGGATGCCTTCCGGGGCATCCCCAAGCTTTGGCTTTATGGTATCCTTAGATTATCTTGGGGGTGCCATGGGCATCCCCAAGCTTAGGCTCTTGCCACTCCTTGTTCCATAATCCATCTAATCTTTCACCCAAAACTTGAAAAACTTCACAACACAAAACTTAGCAGAAAATCTCGTGAGCTCCGTTAGCGAAAGAAAACAAAAGACCACTTCAAGGTACTGTAATGAACTCATTCTTTATTTATATTGGTGTTAAACCTACTGTATTCCAACTTCTCTATGGTTTATAAACTATTTTACTAGCCATAGATTCATCAAAATAAGCAAACAACACACGAAAAACAGAATCTGTCAAAAACAGAACAGTCTGTAGTAATCTGTAACTAACGTAAACTTCTGGAACTCCAAAAAATCAGCAAAAATAGGACGACCTAGAAAATTTGTTTATTGATCAGAAGCAATTGGAATCAGTATTTTATCACGTTCTGGTGATTGTTAATAATTATTTTCGTGAACAGAAACTTTCTGAAAATTACAGCAAGATCAAATTACTATCATCCAAGAAGATCCTATAGGTTTAACTTGGCACAAACACTAATTAAAACATAAAAACACATCTAACCAGAGGCTAGAATAAATATTTATTCTTAAACAGAAGCAAAAAGCAAAAAACTAAAAATAAAATTGGGTTGCCTCCCAACAAGCGCTATCGTTTAACGCCCCTAGCTAGGCATTGATAATTTGGAAGATGCTCACATGAAAGACAAGAATTGAAGCACAAAGAGAGCATCATAAAACATGTGAAAATCACATCTAAGTCTAACATACTTCCTATGCATAGGCATTTTATAGACAAACAAATTATCATAGCAAACAAAAACTAGCATAAGCAAGGAAGCGGAAAGAAACAATAGCAATCTGAACATAATGAGAGGTAATTTATTATCATGAAAACTTCTACAACCATATTTTCCTCTCTCATAATAATTACATGTAGGATCATAAGCAAATTCAACAGTATAACTATCACAAAACATATTCTTAACACGATCCACATGTATGCAAAGTTGACACTCTTCCAAAATAGTGGGATTAACATTAACTAAAGTCATGACCTCTCCAAACCCACTTTTATCAAAAAATTCATAAGATTGAACATACTTCAAATATGTGGGATCTAAAGTTGACACTCTTCCAAACCCACTTTCAATAATATTGCAAACACTATTATCAATCTCATATTCATCATGGGGCTTAAATAAATTTTCAAGATCATAAGAAGAATCACCCCAATCATGATCATTGCAACAAGTAGTAGACATAGCAAAACTAGCATCCCCAAGCTTAGGGTTTTGCATATTATTAGCACAACTGACATCAAGAAAATTTATGGTAAATTCATTGCAATCATGCTTTTCATCGAAGGATCTATCAAGTATGTGTGCAATAGCAACGATCTCATGTTTAACATAAGGAACTATAGCAAATTCATCTTCATAGATATTGTCATCATGGCCACAAGAATAGCAAGCACCATGTCATCAAGGGATATTTCAATCAAATCATCGGAATCATAATTATCTAAAGATTCATGCATATCATTATTTTCTTCCAAAGCAACGGTCATTCTCTCAATAAATTCTTTGACATAGACATTATGAGCATAGTTTTATAGCAATATTTAAGTATGTCAAAATTTTCAGATTCGTAGAGAGTAATATCATACTTTTCAATCAAAGAAGCAACTTCATAAGCACCCTTAAAAGCAACAAATTCTTGAATTTGTTCGATATCATAGTAACTATAAACACCCTTTGCATAAGAAGATAAGATTTCATTTTCACTAAGCTCACAAAGGTAGGGAAGGTGTTTTTTAGGGTTCTTAGAGCAACAAGTAAATCACAAATTTCACAAAGATTCCAAGCATAACACAGCTATCTGTTTATTTGACTCCATAAGAGTCTCCCTTTTTCACACAAACTGTGACGCACAAAATGAGCATGCTCATCTAAAAATTTCCCATCAACTAGGCTAGTTGGGGTTTCAGCACGAGCGCATAAGGATCGAAGATGATCCAAGTAGAACACTTTAAGTGGATCCATATCAATAGGTTTTTAGCAAGCAAAGATGCAAGCAAATAGAAGGCACATGGTAACACAAGCAAACAAGAAGCAAGCAAAAAGGAGGTGAACGGAAAAGAGAGGGCGAATAAAACGGCAAGGGTGAAGTGGGTGAGAGGAAATTGAAAGGCAAATGGCAAATAATGTAATGAGGGAGATAAGGGATTGTGATGGGTACTTGGTATGTTGACTTTTGCGTAGACCTCCCCGGCAACGGCGCCAGAAATCCGTCTTGCTACCTCTTGAGCACTGCGTTGGTTTCCCTTGAAGAGGAAAGGGTGATGCAGCAAAGTAGCATAAGTATTTCCCTCAATTTTTGAGAACCAAGGTATCAATCCAGTAGGAGGCTACGCGCGAGTCCCTCGCACCAACACAAAACAAATAAATCCTCGCAACCAACGCGATAAGGGGTTGTCAATCCCTACACGGTCACTTACGAGAGTGAGATCTGATAGATATGATAGGATATTTTTTTTGGTATTTTTGTGATAAAGATGCAAAGTAAAATAAAAGCAAAGGAAATAACTAAGTATTGGAAGATTAATATGATGAAGATAGACCCGGGGCCATAGGTTTCACTAGTGGCTTCTCTCGAGAGCATAAGTATTTTACGGTGGGTGAACAAATTACTGTTGAGCAATTGACAGAATTGAGCATAGTTATGAGAATATCTAGGTATGATCATGTATATAGGCATCACGTCCGAGACAAGTAGACCGACTCCTGCCTGCATCTACTACTATTACTGCACTCATCGACCACTATCCAGCATGCATCTAGAGTATTAAGTTCATAAAAACAGAGTAACGCCTTAAGCAAGATGACATGATGTAGAGGGATAAATTCATGCAATATGATAAAAACCCCATCTTGTTATCCTCGATGGCAACAATACAATACGTGCCTTGCTGCCCCTACTGTCACTGGAAAAGAACACCGCAAGATTGAACCCAAAGCTAAGCAATTCTCCCATTGCAAGAAAGATCAATCTAGTAGGCCAAACCAAACTGATAATTCGAAGAGACTTGCAAAGATAACCAATCATACATAAAAGAATTCAGAGAAGATTCAAATATTGTTCATAGATAAACTTGATCATAAACCCACAATTCATCGGTCTCAACAAACACACCGCAAAAGAAGATTACATCAAATAGATCTCCACGAGAGAGGGGGAGAACACTGTATTGAGATCCAAAAAGAGAGAAGAAGCCATCTAGCTAATAACTATGGACCCGAAGGTCTGAGGTAAACTACTCACACTTCATCGGAGGGGCTATGGTGATGATGTAGAAGCCCTCCGTGATGGATGCCCCCTCCGGCGGAGCTCCGGAACAGGCCCCAAGATGGGATCTCGTGGGTACAGAAGGTTGCGGCGGTGGAATTAGGTTTTTGGCTCCGTATCTGATCGTTTGGGGATATGTAGGTATATATAGGAGGAAGGAGTACGTCGGTGGGGCAACAGGGGGCCCACGAGGGTGGAGGGCGCGCCCTGGGGGGTAGGCCCGCCCCCTACCTCGTGGCCTCCTCCTTTATTTCTTGACGTAGGGTCCAAGTCTCCTAGATCTTGTTCGTTCTGAAAATCACGTTCCCGAAGGTTTCATTCCGTTTGGACTCCGTTTGATATTCCTTTTCTGTGAAACTCTGAAATAGGCAAAAGAACAACAATTCTGGGTTGGGCCTACGGTTAATAGGTTAGTCCCAAAAATAATATAAAAGTGAATAATAAAGTCCAATAATGTCCAAAACAGTAGATAATATAGCATGGAGCAATCAAAAAATATAGATACGTTGGAGACGTATCAGTCATATTGGTATAAAGCGCATGAACAAACTCCATGTTGATGGGCTTTTGGAATCACTTGATTTTGAATCACTTGATGCTTGCGAACCATGCCTCATGGGCAAGATGACTAAGACTCCGTTCTCCGGAACAATGGAGCGAGCAACAGACTTGTTGGAAATAATACATATTGATGTATGCGGTCCGATGAGTGTTTATGCTCGCGACGGGTATCGTTATTTTCTGACCTTCACAGATGATTTGAGAAGATATGGGTATATCTACTTGATGAAACATAAGTCTGAAACATTTGAAAAGTTCAAAGAATTTCAGAGTGAAGTGGAAAATCATCGTAACAAGAAAATAAAGTTTCTACGATCTGATCGTGGAGGAGAATATTTGAGTTACGTGTTTGGTCTTCATTTGAAACAATGCGGAATAGTTTCGCAACTCATGTCACCCGGAACACCACAGCGTAATGGTGTGTCCGAACGTCATAACCGCACTTTATTAGATATGGTGCGATTTATGATGTCTCTTACCGATTTACCGCCATCGTTTTGGGGTTATGCTTTAGAGACGGCGGCATTCACGTTAAATAGGGCACTATCTAAATCCGTTGAGACGACACCATATGAACTGTGGTTTGGCAAGTTGTCATTTCTTAAAGTTTGGGGCTGCGATGCTTATGTGAAAAAGCTTCAACCTAATAAGTTCGAACCCAAATCGGAGAAATGTGTCTTCATATGATACCCAAAGGAGACTATTGGGTACACCTTCTATCACAGGTCCGAAGGCAAGATATTCGTTGCTAAAAATGGATCCTTTCTAGAGAAGGAGTTTCTCTCGAAAGAAGTGAGCGGGAGGAAAGTAGAACTTGATGAGGTAATTGTACATGCTCCCTTATTGGAAAGTAGTTCATCACAGAAATCAGTTCCAGTGATTCCTACACCAATTAGTGAGGAAGCTAATGATGATGATCATGAAACTTTTGATCAAGTTACTACCAAACCTCGTAGGTCAACCAGAGTAAGATCCGCACCAGAGTGGTACGACAATCCTGTTCTGGGGGTCATGTTACTTGACCATGACGAACCTACAAACTATGAGGAAGGGATGATGAGCCCAGATTCCTTGAAATGGCTTGAGGCCATGAAATCTGTGATGGGATCCATGTATGAGAAAAAGTGTGGACTTTGGTTGACTTGCCCGATGATCGGCAAGCCATAGAGAATAAATGGATTTTCAAGAGGAAGACTGACGCAGACGGTAATGTTACTGCCTACAAAGCTCGACTTATTGTGAAAGGTTTTCGACAAGTTCAAGGAGTTGACTACGATGAGACCTTCTCACCCATAGCGATGCTTAAGTCTGTCTGAATCATGTTAGCAATTGCCGCATTTTATGATTATAAAATTTGGCAAATGGATGTCAAAACTGCATTCCTTAATGGATATCTTAAAGAAGAGTTGTATATCATGCAACCAGAAGGTTTTGTCGATCCAAAAGGTGCTAACAAAGTGTGCAGGCTCCAGCGATCCATTTATGGACTGGTGCAAGCATCTCGGAGTTGGAATATACGCTTTGATAGTGTGATCAAAGCATATGGTTTTATACAGACTTTTGGAGAAGCCTGTATTTACAAGAAAGTGAGTAGGAGCTCTGTAGCATTTCTAATATTATATGTGGATGACATATTGTTGATCGAAAATGATACGAAATTTCTGGATAGCATAAAAGGATACTTGAATAAGAATTTTTCAATGAAAGACCTCGGTGAAGATGCTTATATATTAGGCATCAAGATCTATAGAGATAGATCAATACGCTTAATTGGACTTTCACAAAGCACATACCTTGATAAAGTTTTGAAGAAGTTCAAAATGGATCAAGCAAAGAAAGGGTTCTTGCCTGTGTTACAAGGTGTGAAGTTGAGCCAGACTCAATGCCCGACCACTGCAAAAGATAGAGAGAAAATGAAAGTCATTCCCTATGCTTCAGCCATAGGTTCTATCATGTATGCAATGCTGTGTACCAGACCTGATGTGTGGCTTGCTATTAGTTTAGCAGGGAGGTACCAAAGTAATCCAGGAGTGGATCACTGGACATCGGTCAAGAACATCCTGAAATACCTGAAGAGGACTAAGGATATGTTTCTTGTTTATGAAGGTGACAAAGAGCTCGTCGTAAATGGTTACGTCGATGCAAGCTTTGACACTGATCCGGATGACTCTAAGTCACAAACCGGATACGTATTTATATTGAATGGTGGAGCTGTCAGTTGGTGCAGTTCCAAGCAAAGCGTCGTGGCGGGATCTACGTGTGAAGCGAAGTACATAGGTGCTTCGGAAGCAGCAAATGAAGGAGTTCATATCCGATCTAGGTGTCATACCTAGTGCATCGGGTCCAATCAAAATCTTTTGTGACAATACTGGAGCAATAGCCTTGGCGAAGGAATCCAAATTTCACAACAGAACCAAACACATCAAGAGACGCTTCAATTCCATCCGCGACCAAGTCAAGGAAGGAGACATAGAGATTTGCAAGATACATACGGATCTGAATATTGTAGACCCGTTGACTAAGCCTCTCTCACGAGCAAAACATGATCAGCACCAAGACTCCATGGGTGTTAGAATCATCACTATGTAATCTAGATTATTGACTGTAGTGCAAGTGGGATACTGAAGGAAAGATGCCCTAGAGGCAATAATAAAGTTGTTATTTATATTTCCTTATATCATGATAAATGTTTATTATTCATGCTAGAATTGTATTAACCGGAAACTTAGTACATGTGTGAATTCATAGACAAACAGAGTGTCCCTAGTATGCCTCTACTTGACTAGCTCGTTAATCAAAGATGGTTAAGTTTCCTAGCCATAGACATGTGTTGTCATTTGATGAACGGGATCACATCATTAGAGAATGATGTGATGGACAAGACCCATCCGTTAGCTTAGCACTATGATCGTTTAGTTTATTGCTTTCTTCATGACTTATACATGTTCCTATGACTATGAGATTATGCAACTCCCGAATACCGGAGGACACTTAGTGTGCTATCAAATGTCACAACGTAAATGGGTGATTATAAAGATACTCTACACGTGTCTCCGATGGTGTTTGTTGAGTTGGCATAGATCGAGATTAGGATTTGTCACTCCGAGTATCGGAGAGGTATCTCTGGGCCCTCTCGATAATGCACATCACTATAAGCCTTGCAAGCAATGTGACTAATGATTTAGTTGCGGGACGATGCATTACGGAACGAGTAAAGAGACTTGTCGGTAACGAGATTGAACTAGGTATGGTGATACCGACGATCGAATCTCGGCAAGTAACATACCGATGACAATGGGAACAACGTATGTTGTTATGCGGTTGGAACGATAAAGATCTTTGTAGAATATGTAGGAACCAATATGAGCATCCAGGTTCCGCTATTGGTTATTGACCGGAGATGTGTCTCGGTCATGTCTACATAGTTCTCGAACCCGTAGGGTCCGCACGCTTAACGTTCGATGACGATTTGTATTATGAGTTATGTGATTTGATGTACCGAAGGTTGTTCGGAGTCCCGGATGAGATCACGGACATGACGAGGAGTCTCTAAATGGTCGAGACATAAAGATTCATATATTGGAAGGCTACATTCGGACACCGGAATGGTTCGGATCGTTTCGGATAAGTTTCGGAGTACCGGGGGTTACAGGAACCCCCCCCCCCCCCTAGGAAGTTATTGGGCCTCATGGGCCTAGTAGTGGAAGAGAGGAGGCAGGCCAAGGAGTGGCAGGCGCCCCCCCTAGCCCAAACCGAATTGGACTAGGGTTGGGGGGCCTTTCCTTCTCTCCTCCTCCTCCTCCCCCTTCTCCTTGTGGGAATAGGAAAGGAGGGGGGGCGAATCCTACTTGGAGTAGGACTCCCCCCCTTGGGCGCGCCACCCTTGGCCGGCCTCCTCCTCCCTCCCTCCTTTATATACGTGGGGTGGGGGCACCCTAGAACACACAAGTTGATCTTTTAGCCGTGTGCGGTGCCCCCCTCCACAGAAACACATCTCGGCCATATCCTCGTAGTGCTTAGGCGAAGCCTTGCGCCGGTAACTTCATCATCACCGTCGCCACGCCGTCATGCCGACGGAACTCTCCTTGGGCCTCAACTGGATCAAGAGTACGAGGGACGTCATCGAGCTGAATGTGTGCTGGACACGGAGGTGCCGTACGTTCGGTGCTAGGATCGGTCGGATCGTAAAGACGTACGACTACATCAACCGCCTTGATAAACGCTTACGCTTTCGGTCTACGGGGGTACGTGGACACACTCTCCCCGCTCGTTGCTATGCTTCTCCTAGATAGATCTCGCGTGATCGTAGGAAAATTTTGAAATACTACGTTCCCCAACAGCTAGGCTGCTCTTACTCTCCAATTCTTCTGTTAGTTTTTCGTGCTGGTCGACGGAGTGATGCCGCACTTTATATCAGTACATGTGGATACCTCGAAGGTCACTTCGACACTGTGCATCTTAGAAATTACCTACGAAGGTGATTTTCGGCCTGGACATCCCGGGGTAGGCCTTGCTGGAGTATGCCCTGGAGCAAGGGCCATCACCACCGTTGAGTACAAGACGGACGCATACCCTTCAATGAGGCCGGCTAGGAGGAGTCCTGGCGGGAAAGGAACTAAGGGTTGGCACACCTATGCTAATCGCACGAAGGAACATCGACCGCAATGACTTGAAGATGATGGTTATCTTTGACCTTATTTGAAAATAAGCTCCAAGAGATGAATAAGGCAATAAGGTGGTAGTTAGTTTCTTAAGATGGGTGATATGTTATTGTCTATATTTGTATTCTAGTGAAACGAAAATAAAGCAGACGTTTAATTTGGAATGGATTAAACCTGGTTCAGTACTTATACTACGAGTCATGTATACAAATACTGCCACGGTACTGTCGCGGCGGCAATATTTTTTGACCTGGATGACGCTATCATTGGCGGGTGCTCTAAGCTACCCGCCACCGGTGATCTATTAGCAGTGGCGGACGCCCTCCACTTATATGCAATTTGCACCCGTCATTGCTAGGCTGTTCTGCAGTAGTGAACAACCTTTGTCTTTGAATACAAGGCCACTTCATTTATTTATTGTCAAGCTTTAACTGTAATTTTGGTTAACAAAATGTGAGTTATCTGTCATAAAAATGTATCATCGACTTTAAAAAAATAATGACATAATTTTTGTGGTATATAACTCTTATTTTATTGGTAAAAATTAATGGCCAAAGTTACACCTAAAAACATGAAGTAACCTTGTATTCAAAGACGGAGGGACTATGTAATTTGACGAGGCTTGGTTGTCGTTACATGGAGTCACGATGGTGTTAACACTGGATGCACACAAAAGAGACTCCACACAAAACAATGGTCTTTCATAATGAAGCTAAACGGGATCAACGACTTGAATCCTACACTAGCTATACTAGTTGGAACCACGTCGTTCCAGAGGAGACCAATTATACACCCCTACGGTGGATGAAGCGGATTGCGGGTAGAAGTGTATTAAAATGGTGGCATTTGGAATGTGGCCGGATAAAGGTCGATCACCACTCCTGTCCCACCATACATGATACACAACTACTACAATCAGTGTCACCCTCCCTTAGGAAACGAAGTAAAAGGCATTGCCCTCAACCCGAAAGCAAACGGTTGGCTTATCCCCCGGTTGAGACAACCTACGAGAATCCCGCAGATTATCTGGAACGGTGATTGACGAAGAACATGAAAACAGCGATGTCGCAACTAAACAGCACTAAATAGGGGGTTTGAATCGGACCGCCGCGTTCATGCACTAAAGTAAAGTCGTGCAAATCCAGCCCACCGATCATGGCGAGCACTACTACTACCCCAACCAAATTATGTAACGTGCTTCCTGTTCTCTTGTTTAGTCACCCGCCTTGCCAGCGAAGTGGTTGTTCACACCATCCCGTCTCTCGTTTACTTGACCAACGCAGACGCGGCTGCACAAAATTGCAACGCCTTCCTAGCAGAACTGTACTGTACTCTACTGTCCAGCCCGTTCGCAGTACCAAAAAAGGTGTCGGTGCGCAGCTGCACAAGGCAACACTGTACAAATCAAATCAATAACATGCTGCATGCAGACATCGACAGCTTGCCTGGATTTTTTTCCCTTTTACCAGCAGTAATAAGAAAAGAAAAGAACCCATGATTATTCGATGCTGCTGGTGCTGGGCCACAGCCAAGCTGCTCTCATGTGCCTATGTGAGGGGCTACCACTCTCCCTGAGCGCAAGCGCAAGTGGCAGTCAGCACTCTACTCAGTAGCCTTGAGCCATTTTTAACCAAGGCCCCATACGGACAACAGTAACACCAACAGATCAAACTTTGAAAACAAATTAATTAAACTAGACATTGTTTTGCTTTTCAGAGCAGGCCTTGGCACTGACTATATCCTGTCAATGTCACCATTATCACGTGCAGGCAGGCACAGTAGACGATCATGTGGTGAACAGTGGAAGTAGCAACTCGGAAATTTACGATGCTGCCGGGGCAGCTGGTAGGAACGGCGGCCCAACCATCTCAATTCAAAGACCCCATGGCCCACTTCATTTGTTTACTGTTTTGCCCATAGATTTTACTACTACTACACCTTTCTTTTCCCGCTCCGCTTTTTTCCTTGATCGCAATCCCCACCTTTTTTTGGGTGAGGCAGCATTCTTTCCTCGATCTTGGGTCTTCCCGTCTTTTCGTAAGCAGCCCTAAATTTTGTGCGTCCTTGTTGCATCAAATCCTTAATACTAGGATCGATGATTTTTTTTTCGAAAAGGGGATCTCCCGGTCTCTGCATCAGAGTGATGCATACGGCCATCTTATTAAAGAAATAAAAGGTTCCAACAAGGTTTCAAAGTCTCCAACTGAAAAGTAATAAAAAGACAGCTCACACAGAGCTAAAGAGGCTGGCCATACAGCCTAGTCAAGATAAGACGCCACAACCGGCTGGCTAAAAGATAGATAGATAAACTAATTTCCTATCCTATTACATGACCGCCATCCAAACCGGTTGAAGATATCCCGAGCTACCATCTCCCAGCGGATAGATCCAGTAACCAAATGCTCCCTGGCCTCCATCGGAGTGAGTAGCGACCATGAACGGATCACGGCCGTGGCTCGGAAAATAACCTGCAAAAAGTGAATACGTGATGTTTTGTTAAAAACCAAATCATTTCTGCAAGTCCGGATAGTCCACAACAATGCGCAAACTCCGACACGAATATGTCTCGCTAATGCAGGCTCAATCCCAGTGAGCCATATTAAAAGCAATGTGAACCGTCCGCCAAAGAACTCTGGCAATCGGGCAATCAAAAAAGAGATGTTTGATCGTCTCGTCCCGATCACAGAAGCTACACCTCGTAGGTCCTGTCCAATTACACTTAATCAAGTTATCCTTGGTTAAAATAACCTGTTTATGGACAAACCACATAAACACTTTTATTTTCAAGGGAACTTTGACAGCCCAAACATGCTTGGAAGTAGGAATGGAGCTCGAATTAATTACATCAATATACATTGATTTAACCGTGAATACTCCAGACCTAGTCAATTTCCAGCGTAATTCATCGGGTTGTTGAGAAAGATGGACATCCATTAGTCTCCGAACTAGACGGAGCCAATCTTCCCAACGATTGCCCACTAACGACCGTCTGAACTGAATATTAAGGGGGATGGATTGAAACACCGTAGCAACGAACACCTCACGTCGTTGAACAATGCGATATAAAGACGGATATTGAATGGCCAAGGGTGTCTCGCCGAGCCAAGTATCCTCCCAGAAGCGTGTACTAGCACCGTTGCCAATAACAACCTTTGTCCTATTAAACAAAGACTGTTTGACTTTCATCAGGCCTTTTCAAAAAGGCGAGTCAGTTGGCCTGACTGTGACCTGGGACAAGGACTTTGTCTGTAAGTACTTGCTGCGAAGGATTTGGGCCCACATGGCATCAGTCTCAAATGAAAGCTTCCACAGCCACTTGCTAAGAAGGCATCTGTTCTTAATTTCAAGATTCTCAATACCAAGACCCCCTTGGTCTTTCGGTCTACAGATGATATCCCATTTTGCAAGTCTGTATTTTTTTTCTGTTCTTACTAGGATCGATGAAATGATTTTGATATTTACTTCCTCACTTCATTCACCCTTCCCTCAGAATGATACCGATCGAAGCGCCGGGCTGGCGACCGTCCTTTTGGCTGCTTGCACCGCACTGCACAGCATCGATCGGTAGACCCTCGCAGTTTTTGCCGCTTTTCAATCATGTGCGCTGCATCTCTACCGCTTTGTCGCCACGGTGAGCCCGAGGAAGAAGACAACATGATGCTGGATCTGGGGCTACGCATCCATCGTCCCACCCCATTATGTCCTCACGCGAGGCGCGGCCATGTCCATGTGCGGCGAGGGAGCGTCGACGTCGACGTCTCCAGCCAGCCCTACCCATCGAATTGCCCGTCCTGCCCCCGGCGGCCGGCCGGAGAAGAGATCATCCTCGCAACGCAACGGGCGATCGAGTGGCTCGCAGTCGCAGGCAGGCACGCATGCGGTCCCATGAACCTGCGAAGGACAGTTGTTTTGGCCATCGACACCACGCGGCCGTGTCTCCTCTGTACAGTCGCTAGCTACCCTTCTTGATGGACGGACGAGTTTATCCTTTTCTTTTCTTTCTCTTTCGGGCAGTGCCACCTCAGTACGTACGCAGTAGTTGCTCTCACACGGCGTGACCATCCATCGGAGCACAAGTTTGTTCCGGATCAATTCAGTTGCCTCTGCTTGCTTCATGAGGTGATGTAGCCTCCATTTCGAAAAAATAAAGTGATGCAGCCTCCGGTACCGAGCAAACAAATTGCACCGAGCAAACAAATGGCAGTACTACTGTAGATCACGGTTCATGGCAGACAGCGATGTTTACCTCCACGATGGCCACTTGAGGCTGATCTGATGCCAGAACGACCGGCCCAGAGTATGTTTGATTTGATAGCCCGACCAGAAGCATCCCCGATGTAACTTTCCTTAAAAGTATTTTTATCTGCGGAGCCGCCGTAATTTTCCTGTGGAACGGCATCGAGAATTTACTACTGGCACCCCCAATCTGCTGCTGGCGAGGGCTCCCGTAAAACCAAACAGACCGGTTCTATAGATCGCCGTGCACCCAGCGAATATCGATACCTGCTCTACTACTACTTGTTTTGTCTGTTTTATATCTCAGAGGATTTTGGTTCCATTGGCCGATTCCTTTCATCAAGTAGTAGTAGCGAAACAAAACGAGTAGTACGTGTTTATTTTATTTTTTTAAAAGGAGGACTGTCCTAGCCTTTGCATCAGCATAATGCACACAACCATTTTTATTTACTATTCATCAGAGCTTGACCAAATGCAATTCGAACACCATGATGCACACATTATTACTATTCATCAGATCTTGACCAAATGCAATTCGAAGATACTTACTAGGCGAACAAAGTCACTACACCTACAAATATATAGATGTACTCTATCCACATAATAGGCACAATCTAATCCAGTGGCCTTAAGACCATCCGATCTAGGCGTCTCATAAAGTGCACCGCCTGCGCACGTTTTAGGATCCGTCGTCACCATCTATCACCATCCCATCTTCAGGAGGAATCACTGCAAAGATCATACCAGTCCCATCTGTCGTCGACGTCACCACAACACCAGACATCGCCACTAGCCTGCGTGCGTCGGTCTAACTGTGTCCAACACTGAGACTCCACTGCTCCACACCGTAAGACCCCTTCATCTTCAATGCGGTCGATATTACACCGCTCTACCTGTTGGCCTCTCTAGTAAACCGGTGCTCCAAGTCGATGCCCCCAAGAGGGAGAACGACAGCAAAGTCTCCGGCATCATCCGATCCGGGAGACCCAGATCTAGGGTTTCCCCTGGAACAACTTCCACCTGTAGGAAGATGGGCACGCCATCCGCAACTACCGACGTACCCAAAGCGGTGCCCACCACCACATAACTCTCACGACGTCGCCTTCAAGAAAGACACGACGCCGAGAGCGCCATCGTCGCCCTAATGTTTTCACCCGAGTGCCCTTGAGGTGGGAGAAGGTAGGGCGGACCCGAACGACGTCTTCAGGAAGAAAAATGGCACCCTCGGGCATCGTCATCGTTGTGGCCAGTAAGAGCCAACAAGGGAATTATCCCAATCCGGATCCCACCTCCCGCTCCGCCCAATCCCGGTGACCGGCTAGCAGCGCGACCATGTCCGATAAGACGGAGTGCACGTCGCAAGGAGTGAAGGGAGAAGCAACTCGGCGCGGTTGGCTGCTGGGGCAACAATCCGCCGGTGGATCGTTGGCCGCCCGATCCGATCCCCGGTAGCCCACCTGTCTCGCCGCGCCACATGACAGGAAGGCCATCCTAGGGGCCGCCACCCCGGATCCAAGGCCCTACGCCCCAAATCTGGTGGATCAATGCCGGCCGAGCCGTCACTGACGCTGGCTGGCCGCCTCGCCGCCGTGGACCAGATCGGCTACATCGCAGTTGATCGGGGCCGCACCCTCAAGTCTGGGCGCCCCGTGCCACCCTAAGAGCAGAGGGAGGGAGCGTTGCCTCCATCACCGCTGCTAGGGTTGAGGCCCTTAGGTCACCCACGGGGGGATGGGGGAGGGGAGGGAGGGAATGGGAGGGGAGGGCGGCCGCGACAGAGGGCCTACCAAACGAGTACGTAGAGTAGGATATTGACCAAGTCGCTTCAGATCTGCAGAGGCCCTGGAGGGGCGGGGTGCACCGCATGATGCACGAGCATGACCCGATCCATCCCCCGTCCATGACATCCCGGTTTACAGCTCGACTGGCAAATGGCACGCGACGGCACAACAGAGGTCATGCGAGTACGTGGTGGCCATGGTGGGTAGCATAATCAAATAGTCGCACGCAGCACAAGGCAGGGTTAGGTTACATTGCATTGCGAGTAAGTATTAATATGGGAAAAGACAGACATGTTCCTCGGCGAGCCCACCTGTCAATATTGAAATGAACCGCGCACCTACTCTCTTCTCCTCCGCGTCCACCGCCTTCAAGAAGCGGCACCTCATCTCCTCGCACCCGCACAGATAGCCTAGAGAGACAGGGTCCGCAAAGCAAGCACCGCCCGGCAAAGGCAAGAAAGAGCCATCCATCCATCCATCATCCCCTTCCTCGTGCGCTGCTGCCTCTTGCTTCTTTCTTCTTCGTCTAGTACCAAGCTCAAGCTAGATAGATATCCATGGTTTTTCTCTCCTTGCTTGCTTGCGAATTGCTGCAGGTTGTAAGTAGATAGGTGTTATACGTAGTAGGAGCTACTAGTAGATAGGCGGCGGGTGGGAGAGGAGATGAAGCTCCATCTCCTGCTGAAGGTCCTGTTCGGCCCCGTGCCGGTCTACTTCTCGGCGCTGGCCATCCTCATCCTGCTGACCAACGCGCAGTACTTCGGGCTCGGCGGCGTCGGCGTGCCGCGCGCCACCAAGCTGGCCTCCTCCACGCAGGTGGTGAGCGTGATGAAGTACTGCGACATCTTCCGCGGCGAGTGGGTGCCCGACGCGGAGGCGCCCTACTACAACCACAAGACGTGCGGCATGATCCAGGAGCACCAGAACTGCCTCAAGTACGGCCGACCGGACCTCGGCTTCCTCAAGTGGCGCTGGAGGCCGTCCGGCTGCGAGCTGCCGCGCTTCGACCCCGTCCAGTTCCTGCAGTTCGTCCGCCACAAGTCCCTCGCCTTCGTCGGGGACTCCCTGGCTCGCAACCATATGCAGTCCTTGCTCTGCCTCCTCTCACAGGTACCGTACATTTTCCTCGCCTGCCATGTTTGCCATGTTTGCGCACTGGACTGACCTTTGAGGCTGAACAAATGGATTGC
Organism: Triticum aestivum; assembly: GCF_018294505.1. Classification (NCBI taxonomy): domain Eukaryota; kingdom Viridiplantae; phylum Streptophyta; class Magnoliopsida; order Poales; family Poaceae; genus Triticum; species Triticum aestivum. The sequence goes on along the minus strand of NC_057802.1, from coordinate 328,974,234 downwards.
AGGTGGCGTATCCCAAGGACATCTCGGCGAACCCGACGGACCAGAACAAGGTGTACCACTACCGGGCGTACAACTTCACCATCAACATGTTCTGGTCGCCGTTCCTGGTGCGGGCGCGGGAGCCCGACCACGACGACCCGGCGCACACGGGGCACTACAGCCTCTACCTGGACGAGCCGGACGACAAGTGGGTGTCGCAGGTGCCCCGGTTCGACTACGTGCTGGTGTCGGCGGCCAACTGGTTCTCCCGCCCCTCGCTCTTCTACGAGAAGCGGCGGCTGATCGGGTGCAGCTTCTGCAGCCGGCAGTACGGCGTGCCGGACCTGACGCTCTACTACTCGCAGCGCAAGGCGTGGCGGGTGGCGCTGCGGGCGATCAACGCCCTGGAGGGCAAGGTGAAGGCGCGGGTGATTGTGCGGATGCTGTCGCCCATGTCGCACTTCGAGAACGGGACCTGGGACCAGGGCGGCAACTGCAAGCGCACGGAACCGGTCCGGAGCAACCAGACGGTGATGGAGGGGCGGGACCTGCAGTTCTACACGGCGCAGATGGAGGAGTACCGCGCGGCGGAGAAGACCGCGCGGACAAAGGGGCTGCGGCTGATGCTCATGGACGCCACGGCCGCCATGCTGATGCGGCCCGACGGCCACCCCAGCCGGTACGGGCACTGGCCCAACGAGAAGGTGCAGCTCTACAACGACTGCATCCATTGGTGCCTCCCCGGCCCCATCGACATCTGGAACGACCTCTTGTTCCAGATGATGCTCGTCTAGCCCAGTCCCGTTCCCGTCCATCGGCACACAGATCTGATCAAAGGATATGCTCCAAGGCAATTTTGATAATGAATTGTTCCATCTCATCTCATCTCCCTCCTTTCATTCTTCCCTACTACTACCAGTCGATCCGCTTTCCATTCCTTTGATTGATGGGTGTGGTGGTGGTAACTATTGACGACGCCAACTTTTTTGTCGGTCGTCACGGAAAGAGTGAGCAAAAGAAGCTCCTCTCCCCTTTTCTTCGTTTGAAAAACACAAGTCATCTCGTATTGGATTCCATTCGCAACGCAAGCTACGGGCTCCAAAGTAAAGGCGCGTAACTTCCCTGGGGCCGTGCGGTCACCGTCCGCGTCTGCGTATGGATGGATCGCACTGATGGCGCCCGGGACAGAGTCCAGCTGCACACCGGAAAGCAGAGGCGGTGCACTGCACGCTTGTCGGAGGTGGGGGCCTCTCTCGCTCGCTCTCGCGCCGCGCTCTTTCCATTCGGTGAGTGAATGAATTTGTTTGTGTTGGTCGGTGTGCGCCAGCCCATAGCTTTCAACCTCTGCACGCTGCCATCTACGGAGTACGTTCCGGAAGCTGGCCGGCTGGCAGCAAGTTACTGCTGCTACCAGGACTCGAGGGCGGTGGCACGCTCCGTAACGAGCTATAGGAGCACTACGAAGAGAACGGTCGGCCGGCTCCGTTCATACGGTTTCGAGGTAAAGGCGCGCGCACGACAGCCACTTGTTCACGACGGTAGGGTGGGTGGCGCACGACTAGGTAGCAGGTAGCAGTATCATAAGTCATAACCACAGCCACGACTCCATGATAGGCGGGCTACGTCACCGTAGCGGACATTCTGATCCTAAAGGCCAACTCCAACGCGGCCACACATTCTTTTCTTTTTTATGTGCGCGGCGACGCAAATGGACATCCGTCCATTTTATCCATTTTTGTCCTAAATTTGGGCCGGGTTTGCATGCTCACAACGTTTTTTCTTTGTCCTCCTCTGACCCGCCCGTCCGTAGTACACATAAGCGCCATTCTCTTCGCTCCCACAAAACCCGTCCGCCCTCATGCCATGCCCGACGAGCCTAAACCCGCCTCCTCCTTCCTGGCCGAGATGCATGAATTATGATCGAGATGTGATTGTTTTGTATGCCGACATGTGTGTCAGCATGAACTACGGCAGAGATGCACAAACTCGAAACAGGCTTTTGCCTCGCTTTATAAATAAAGCAACAACACTCAACAGTACGCGGTCGAACGATACAAGATGGAGAGAAAACTCTTATAAAGCGGATTGCAAGATACAACAAGAAGCTTAGAGCTAGCCTAACAACTCACCTAGGATAAACCGACGACACCAAAACTCCACGACAACGCCCCCAAGAGGGTGACGATGCAATACATCGCCGCTGCCGAGTCTGAGAACAGACAAGGGTTTTCACCCGGGGCCCTGGTACAAGAACGAGACCACGACTACGCCTCAATTAGTTGGGAAAAGTGGAGTGTTCTTTGCACGGAGTACTCCTTAATTAGTGATTTCGCCCTTGTGGGGGGCGCACCAGCCCCTTGTCGGCTGGTTAGCCTCCCTCCTATGGCCCATAAGGCCCATATCTTTTCCCGGAGGGTTCCGGTAACCTCACGGTACTCCGGAAAAATGCAAGAATCACTCGGAACCATTCCGATGTCCGAATGCAACCTTCCAATATATGAATATTTATCTCTCGACCATTTTGAGACTCCTCGTCATGTCCGTGATCTCATCCGGGACTCGGAAAAAACTTTGGTCATCAAATCACATAACTCATAATACAAATCGTCATCGAACGTTAAGCGTGCGGACCCTACGGGTTCGAGAACTATGCAGACATGACCGAGACACATCTCCGGTCAATAACCAATAGCGGAACTTGGATGCTCATATTGGCTCCTACATATTCTACGAAGATCTTTATCGGTCAAATCGCATAACAACATACATTGTTCCCTTTGTCATCGGTATGTTACTTGCCCGAGATTCGATCGCCGGTATCACCATACCTAGTTCAATCTCGTTACCGGCAAGTCTCTTTACTTGTTCCATAATGCATCATCCCACAACTAACTCATTAGTCACATTGCTTGCAAGGCTTATAGTGATGTGCATTACCGAGAGGGCCCAGAGATACCTCTCCGACAATCGGAGTGACAAATCCTAATCTCGATCTATGCCAACCAACAAACACCATCGGAGACACCTGTAGAGCATCTTTATAATCACCCAATTACGTTGTGACGTTTGATAGCACACTAAGTGTTCCTTCGATATTCGAGAGTTGCATAATCTCATAGTCAGAGGAACATGTATAAGTCATGGTGAAATCAATAGCAACAAACTAAACGATCATAGTGCTAAGCTACCGGATGAGTCTTGTCCATCACATCATTCTCTAATGATGTGTCCCCGTTCATCAAATGACAACACATGTCTATGGCTAGGAAACATAACCATCTTTGATAACCAAGCTAGTCAAGTAGAGGCATACTAGGGACACTCTGTTTGTCTATGTATTCACACATGTACTAAGTTTCCGGTTAATACAATTCTAGCATGAATAATAAACATTTATCATGATATAAGGAAATATAAATAACAACTTTATTATTGCCTCTAGGGCATATTTCCTTCAGTCTCCCACTTGCACTAGAGTCAATAATCTAGTTCACACTGCCATGTGATTTAACACCAATATTTCACATTACCATGTGATTAGTTCACATCGCCATGTGACTAATACCCAAAGGGTTTTACTAGAGTCAATAATCTAGTTCACATCGCTATGTGATTAACAACCAAAGAGTACTAAGGTGTGATCATGTTTTGCTTGTGAGAGAAGCTTAGTCAATGGGTCTGTCACATTCAGAGCCATATGTATTTTGCAAATTTTCTATGTCTACAATGCTCTGCATGGAGCTACTCTAGCTAATTGCTCCCACCTTCAATATGTATCCAGATTGAGACTCAGAGTCATCCGAATCGGCGTAAAAGCTTGCATCAGCGTAACTCTTTACGACGAACTCTTTATCACCTCCATAACCGAGAAATATCTCCTTAGTATTCTAAGTACTCCCTCCTTCCATCTATATAGGGCCTAATGCATTTTTCGAGGCTAACTTTGACCAAATGTTAGAGCAATAATATATGACATGCAACTTACACAAAGCACATCGTCAAATTCGTATGTGAAAGGACCTTTCAATGATATAATTTTCACATTATGCATGTCATGTACTATTAATCTTGTCAATAGTCAAAGGCTGTCTTGAAAAACGCATTAGGCCCTATATAGATGGAAGGAGGGAGTATAATTTTGACCGCTGTCAAGTGACCCACTCCTGGATCACTATTGTACCCTCTTGCCAGACTCATGGTGAGGTTCACAATAGGTCTGGTACACAGCATAGCATACTTCATAGAACCTATGACTAAGGCAAAGGGAATGAATTTTCATTCTCTTTCTATTTTCTGCCGTGGTCGGGTTTTGAATCTTTACTCAACTTCACACCTTGCAACACAGGCAAGAACTCCTTCTTTGATTGTTCCATTTTGAACTACTTCAAAATCTTGTCAAGGTATGTACTCATTGAAAAGAAAAACTTATCAAGCGTCTTGTTCTATCTCTATAGATCTTGATGCTCAAAATGTAAGCAGCTTCACCGAGGTCTTTCTTTGAAAAACTTATTTCAAACACTCCTCTATGCTTTCCAGAAAAAATTCTACATTATTTCCGATCAACAATATGTCATTCACATATACTTATCAGAAATGTTGTAGTACTCCCACTCACTTTCTTGTAAATACAGGCTTCACCGCAAGTCTGTATAAAACCATATGCTTTGATCACCTTAACAAAGCGTATATTCCAACTCCGAGATGCTTGCACTAGTCCATAGATGGATCGCTGGAGCTTGCACACTTTGTTAGCACCTTTAGGATTGACAAAACCTTCTTGTTGCATCATATACAACTCTTCTTTAAGAAATCCGTTAAGGAATGTAGTTTTTGACATCCATTTGCCAGATTTCATGAAATGTGGCAATTGCTAACATGATTCGGACAGACTTTAAGCATCGATACGAGTAAGAAAATCTCATCGTAGTCAACATCTTCAACTTGTCAAAAACCTTTTTCGACAAGTCGAGCTTTGTAGATAGTAACACTACTATCAGCATCCGTCTTCCTCTTGAAGATTCATTTTATTCTCTATGGCTTGCCGATCATACTTTGTTCTCATACATGGATCCTATCTCAGATTTCATGGCCTCAAGCCATTTTGCGGAATCTGGGCTCATCATTGCTTCCTCATAGTTCGTAGGTTCGTCATGGTCTAGTAACATGACTTCTGGAAAGGATTACCGTATCACTCTGGTGCGGACCATATTCTGGTTGACCTACGAGGTTCAGTAGTAACTTGATCTGAAGTTTCATGATCATCATTATTAGCTTCCTCACTAATTGGTGTAGGAATCACTGTAACTGATTTCTGTGATGAACTACTTTCCAATTTGGGAGAAGGTACAATTACCTCATCAAGTTCTACATTCCTCCCACTCTATTCTTTCGAGAGAAACTCCTTCTCTAGAAAGGATCCATTCTTAGCAACGAAAATCTTGCCTTCGGATCTGTGATAGAAGGTGTACCCAACAGTTTCCTTTGGGTATCCTATGAAGACACATTTCTCCGATTTGGGTTCGAGCTTATTAGGTTGAAGATTTTTCACATAAGCATCGCAACCCCAAACTTTAAGAAACGACAGCTTAGGTTTCTTGCCAAACCACAATTCATATGGTGTTGTCTCAACGGATTTATATGATGCCCTATTTAACGTGAATGCAGCTGTCTCTAATGCATAACCCCAAAACGATTGTGATAAATTGGCAAGAGATATCATAGATCGCACCATATCTAATAAAGTACGTTTATGATGTTCGGACACACCATTACGCTGTGGTGTTCCAGGTGGCGTGAGTTGCGAAACTATTCCACATTGTTTCAAATGAAGACCAAACTCGTAACTCAAATATTCGTCTCCGCGATCAGATCGTAGAAACTTTATTTTCTTGTTACAAAGATTTTCCACTTCACTCTGAAATTCTTTGAACTTTTAAAATCAGACTTATGTTTCATCAAGTGGATATACCCATATCTGCTCAAATCATCAGTGAAGGTCCGAAAATAACGATACCCGCCGCGGGCCTCAACATTCATCGGATCGCATACATCAGTATGTATTATTTTCAATACCAGTTGATCGCTCCATTGTTCCGGAGAACGGAGTCTTAGTCATCTTGCCCATGAGGCATGGTTCGCAAGCATCAAGTGATTCATAATCAAGTGATTCCAAAAGCCCATCAGCATGGAGTTTCTTCATGCGCTTTACACCAATATGACCTAAACGGCAGTGCCACAAATATGTTGCACTATCATTACCAACTTTGCATCTTTTGGCATCAATATTATGAATATGTGTATCACTACGATCAAGATTCAATAAACCATTCACCTTGGGTGTATGACCACAGAAGGTTTTATTCATGTAAACAGAATAACAATTATTCTTTGACTTAAATGAATAACTGTATTGCAATAAACATGTTCCAATCATATTATGCTCAACGCAAACACCAAATAACATTTATTTTAGGTTCAACACTAATCCCGAAGGTAAAGGGAGTGTGCAATGGTGATCTGATCAACCTTTGGAATCATTTCCAACACACATCGTCACCTCGTCCTCAACTAGTCTTTGTTCATTTTGTAACTCCTGTTTTGAGTTACTAATCATAGCAACTGAACGAGTATCAAATACCCAGGGGCTACTATGATCACTAGTAAAGTACACATCAATAACATGTATATCATATATACTTTTGTTCACTTTGTCATCCTTCTTATCCGCCAAGTATTTGGGGCAGTTCCGCTTCCAAAGACTTTTTTCCTTTGCAGTAGAAGCACTCAGTTTCAGGCTTGGGTCTAGCTTTGGGCTTCTTCATGGGAGTGGCAACTTGCTTGCCATTCTTCTTGAAGTTCCCTTTCTTTCCCTTGCCCTTTTACTTGAAACTAGTGGTCTTGTCAACCATCAACACTTGATGCTTTTCTTGATTTCTACCTTCGCCAATTTCAGCATCACAAAGAGCTCGGGAATCATTTTCGTCATCCCTTGCATATTATAGTTCATCACGAAGTTCCAGTAACTTGGTGATAGTGACTAGAGAACTCTGTCAATCACTATTTTATCTAGAAGATTAACTCCCACTTGATTCAAGCGATCGTAGTACTCAGACAATCTGAGCACATGCTCACTGGTTGAGCTATTCTCCTCCATCTTGTAGGCAAAGTACTTGTCAGAGGTCTCATACCTCTCGACTCGGGCATGAGTCTGAAATACCAATTCAGCTCTTGGAACATCTTATATGCTCCGTGGTGTTCAAAACGTTTTTGAAGTCCCGGTTCTAAGCCATAAAGCATGGCGCACTAAACTATCAAGTAGTTATCATACCAAGCTTGCCAAACGTTCATAACGTCTGTTATCTGCTCCTGCAATAGGTCCGTCACCTTGCGGTGCAACAAGGACATAATTATTCTGTGCAGCAATGAGGATAATCCTCAGATCACAGACCTAGTCCGCATCATTGCTACTATCATCTTTCAACATAGTTTTTCTCTAGGAACATATCAAAAATAAACGAGGAGCTACATCGCGAGCTATTGATCTACAACATAGTTATGCAAATACTATCAGGACTAAGTTCATGATAAATTAAAGTTCAATTAATCATATTACTTAAGAACTCCCACTTAGATAGACATCCCTCTAGTCATCTAAATGATCACGTGATCCATATCAACTAAACCATGTCCGATCATCACGTGAGGTGGAGAAGTTTTCAATGGTGAACATCACTATGTTGATCATATCTACTATATGATTCACGCTCGACCTTTCGGTCTCAGTGTTCCGAGGCCATATCTGCATATGCTAGGCTCGACAACTTTAACCCGAGTATTCTGCGTGTGCAAAACTGGCTTGCACCCGTTATATGTGAACGTAGAGCTTATCACACCCGATCATCATGTGGTGTCTCGATACGACGAACTATAGCAACGGTGCATACTCAGGGAGAACACTTATACCTTGAAATTTAGTGAGAGATCATCTTATAATGCTACCGCCGTACTAAGCAAAATAAGATGCATAAAGGATAAACATCACATGCAATCAATATAAGTGATATGATATGGCCATCATTATCTTGTGCCTTTGATCTCCATCTCCAAAGCACCGTCATGATCACCATCGTCACCGGCTTGACACCTTGATCTCCATCGAAGCATCGTTGTCGTCTCGCCAACTATTGCTTCTACGACTATCGCTACCGCTTAGTGATAAAGTAAAGCAATTACATGGCGATTGCATTTCATACAATAAAGCGGCAACCATATGGCTCCTGTCAGTTACCGAAAGCTGTTACAAAACATGATCATCTCATACAACGAATTATATATCATCATGTCTTGACCATATCACATCACAGCAAGCCATGAAAAAACAAGTTAGACGTCCTCTACTTTGTTGTTGCAAGTTTTACGTGGCTGCTACGAGCTTCTAGCAAGATCCGTTCTTACCTACGCATCAAAGCCACAACAATTTTTCGTCAAGTGTGCTGTTTTAACCTTCAACAAGGACCGAGCGTAGTCACACTCGATTCAACTAAAGTTGGAGAAACAAACACCCACTAGCCACCTGTGTGCGAAGCATGGCGGTAGAACCAGTCTCATGAACGTGGTCATGTAAATGTCGGTCTGGGCCGCTTCATCCAACAATACCGCCGAATCAAAGTATGACATGCTGGTAAGCAGTATGACTATTATCGCCCACAACTCTTTGTGTTCTACTCGTGCATATAACATCTACGCATAGACCTGGCTCTGATACCATTGTTGGGGAATGTAGTATTTCAAAAATTTCTTACGATCTCGCAAGATCTATCTAGGAGAAGCATAGCAACGAGCAGGGAGAGTGTGTCCACATACCCTCGTAGACCGAAAGCGGAAGCGTTAAGTAACGCGGTTGACGTAGTCGAACGTCTTCATGATCCAACCGATCCAAGTACCGAACGTACGACACCTCCGCGATCTGCACACGTTCAGCTCGGTGACGTCCCTCAAACTCTTGATCCAGTTGAGGCCGAGGGAGAGTTCCGTCAGCACAACGGCGTGGCGACGGTGACGATGAAGTTACCGGCGCAGGGCTTCGCCTAAGCAGTACGACGATATGACCAAGGTGTGTAACTGTGGAGGGGGGCACCGCACACGGCTAAGACAATTGTCTGTTGTCCCTTTGGGGTGCCCCTGCCCCCGTATATAAAGGAGGGGAGGAGCTAGGACTCCAGTCCTAGTAGGATTCGGCCCCACCCTTTTTTTCCTTCTACCGGAGGGGGAAAAGGGGAAGGAGAGGGATTAGGAGAAGGAAAGGGGGGTGGCGCCCCCTTCCCAAGTTCAATTCGGCCTCCTCCCTTGTGGGGGAGCAACTAGTTAACGAGCGCTGCTTCGGGAGCCTCGCAATGATCAGCGCCACTTGGCGCACTCTCAGCCATTCGCCACGTGTCGCGCTCTGGACGCTCCCTCCGGAATTTTTTTATTTTTCCGCACGCGTTTTCGGCTTTTTAAGCGGGTTTTTTTTTACGTTTTGGTTTTCCCCTGGTCTTCCTTAGCCTTTCGATAAAAAAAATTTGAATTTTTTTTGCGTGAAAAAACACGTTTTCTTTTTTTTTTCTTTCGCGAAAGTCACGGTTTTTTTCCTCGAGAGGCACGGTTGTGCTTTAGCGAGAGCCACGGCCGTGCCTTTCGGAAACGAAAAAAAACGCATTTTCTATTTTTTTTCTTTCGCGCGAGTCACGGTTTTGCTTCCGCGTGAGGCACGGTTGTGCTTTCGCGACAGTCACGGCCGTGCCTCTCGGAAAGGGAAAAACAAAACGCATTTTCTGTTTTTTTTTCTTTCGCGAGAGTCACGGTTTTGCTTCCGCGAGAGGCATGGTTGCGCTTTCGCGAGAGTCACGGCCGTGCCTCTCAGAAAGGGAAAAAATACGCGTTTTTTCTTTCTTTCGCGAGAGTCACGGTTTTGCTTTCGCGAGAGGCACGGTTGTGCTTTCGCGAGAGTCACGGCCGTGCCTCTTGGAAACGAAAAAAAAGCGCTTTCTATTTTTTTTCCTTCCACGAGAGTCACGGTTTTGCTTCCACGAGAGGCACGGTTGTGATTTCGCGAGAGGCACGGGCGTGCCTCTTTCGGAAAGGGAAAAAAACCGTGCTCCCGGTTCGGTTTTTTACGTCCGGTTTTTTGTGAAAAAAAGTTCGTCAAAACCTATCAACATGGGATCTAGTTTTGTAGATCTCGAAGCGAGGAATCCAATGGTGAAAAAGGTTCAAGATTTGGACGCATGGAAAAAAAGATAAAACATTTTGAATAAACGGATCTACGAAAAAAGGGAAAACTCCCAGGTGGCGACAAGTGGCGTGCTGCATGTGCGCCACTTCCCGCGACCTGGGAAAGTGGAGTGTTCTTTGCAACGAGTACTCCTTAATTAGTGATTTCGCCCTTGTGGGGGGCGCACCAGCCCCTTGTGGGCTGGTTAGCCTCCCTCCTATGGCCCATAAGGCCCGTATCTTTCCCCGAGGGGGTTCCGGTAACCTCCCGGTACTCCGAAAAAATGCCCAAATCACTCGGAACCATTCCGATGTCCGAATGCAACCTTCCAATGTATGAATCAATACCTTCGACCATTTCGAGACTCCTCGTCATGTCCGTGATCTCATTCGGGACTCTGAACAAACTTCGGTCATCAAATCACATAACTCATAATATAAATCGTCAGCGAACGTTAAGCGTGCGGACCCTACGGGTTCGAGAACTATGTAGACATGACCGAGACACATCTCCGGTCAATAACCAACAGCGGAACCTGGATGCTCATATTGGCTCCTACATAGTCTACGAAGATATTTATCGGTCAAACCGCATAACAACATACGTTGTTCCCTTTGTCATCGGTATGTTACTTGCCCGAGATTCGATCGTCGGTATCACCATACCTAGTTCAATCTCGTTACCGGCAAGTCTCTTTACTCGTTCTGTAATGCATCATCCCACAACTAACTCATTAGTCACATTGCTTGCAAGGCTTATAGCGATGTGCATTACCGAGAGGGCCCAGAGATACCTCTCCGACAATCGGAGTGACAAATCCTAATCTCGATCTATGCCAACCCAACAAACACCATCGGAGACACTTGTAGAGCATCTTTATAATCACCCGGTTACGTTGTGACATTTGATAGCACACTAAGTGTTCCTCCGATATTCGGGAGTTGCATAATCTCATAGTAAGAGGAACATGTATAAGTCATGATGAAATCAATAGCAACAAACTAAACGATCATAGTGCTAAGCTACCGGATGAGTCTTGTCCATCACATCATTCTCTAATGATGTGATCCCATTCATCAAATGACAACACATGTCTATGGCTAGGAAACATAACCATCTTTGATAAACAAGCTAGTCAAGTAGAGGCATACTAGTGACACTCTGTTTGTCTATGTATTCACACATGTACTAAGTTTCCGGTTAATACAATTCTAGCATGAATAATAAACATTTATCATGATATAAGGAAATATTAATAACAACTTTATTATTGCCTCTAGGGCATATTTCCTTCAGTGTACAACCACCTGAGGAAGTGGAGAGGTCGATGGATCCAAGTGTCAAAGCTGAGGGACCTTAGCGGCGCCTCATGGGATGAGAACACTTGCTCCATAGTTCTGGAGGCAGAGCACTACGCCGGCCATGTCGCGGTTAGCTCACAACCCTCTTCCTTTTCATACTGTCCACCATTGCCTACTCCTAATCGCAACTAACAACTCTTGTGGTTCATTCTTAGGACCGCCCAAGGGACGCTGAGTTCCTCAACACATCCATACATAACTATAGCCAGATGCAGCACATCTTCTCCTTCGGGCTGGCAACTGGGAAGCATGCCATGGGCTCGAGGGAGCCTCTTGGTTCTCCCATGCCAGACTTCCCTGGGACCCCGGACATCGAGGTCCTTGATGGCCCTAACAAGCCCTTTGTGAAGCCCTTCGACAAGCCATTTGACCCCGTACATGATAGGAAGAGGAAGAGAGGAGGCCTGATGGAGGAGGAGATCAATGTATTTTGCAGCATGACTGATGCGGTGAAGGAGCTGGCAACAGCCATCAGGGACTGCAAGCCCCCCGACGTCCACCCTGACCTGTATGGCGCTGTCATGACCCAGGGTGGGCTCTCATGGCAGCTCTCAGCCACCTGCTTGACAACAAGGCCCAGGGTGTTGGGTTCGTTGCCACGGCAGACGCTCACAGGGTGCTATGGCTCAGGAGCTGGCTGGGCAAGCACTAGTACTAGATTAGTGCTGCCTATGAGCGTGCATGATCCCCGACGGTGATGGCGGTGGCGACGACGACGACAATGACGACGTACATTTTGTGTAGCTAGGGCTGAAAAACTATTTGATGGTCTGTATATTTTTGTGAGGTGGTATATACTAACCCCTCACGCTGATGGTGAACTTGCGGTGGTAGGACGACACCCTCTTTTGGATGCGGTGGTTGATACGTCTCCAACGTATCTATAATTTTTTATTGTTCCATGCTATATTATATTCTATTTTGGATGATTAATGGGCTTTGTTATACACTTTTATATTATTTTTGGGACTAACCTATAACCGGAGGCCTAGCCCAAATTGTTGTTTTTTTGCCTATTTTAGTGTTTCGAAGGAAAAGGATATCAAACGGAGTCCAAACGGAATGAAACCTTCGGGAAAGTGATTTTCGGAACAAATGTGATCCAGAGGACTTGGAGTCTACGTAAAGCAATCAACGAGGAGAGCACGAGGTAGGGGGGCGCGCCCACCTCCCCTAGGCGCGCCCTCCACCCTCGTGGGGCCCACGTTGCTCCACCGACGTACTTCTTCCTCCTATATATACCTACGTACCCCCAAACCATCAGGGGCATCCACGAAAACCTAATTCCACCGCCGCAACCTTCTGTACCCGTGAGATCCCATCTTGGGGCCTTTTCCGACGTCCTGCCAGTGGGGGCATTGATCACGGAGGGCTTCTACATCAACACCATAGCCTCTCTGATGATGTGTGAGTAGTTTACCTCAGACCTTCGGGTGTATTAGCTAGATGGCTTCTTCTCTCTCTTTGGATCTCAATACAAAGTTCTCCTCGATCTTCTTGGAGATCTATTTGATGTAACTCTTCTTTTGCGGTGTGTTTGTCAGGAACGATGAATTGTGGGTTTATGATCAAGTTTATCCATGAACAATATTTGAATATTCTCTGAATTCTTTTATGTATGATTGGTTATCTTTGCAAGTCTCTTCGAATTATCAGTTTGGTTTGGCCTACTAGATTGATCTTTCTTGCAATGGGAGAAGTGCTTAGCTTTGGGTTCAATCTTGCGGCGTCCTTTCCCAGTGACAGCAGGGGCAGCAAAGCACGTATTGTATTGTTGCCATCGAGGATAAAAAGATGGGGTTTATATCATATTGCATGAGTTTATCCCTCTACATCATGTCATCTTGCTTAAAGCATTACTCTGTTCTTTTGAACTTAATACTGTAGATGCATGCTGGATAGCGGTCGATGTGTGGAGTAATAGTAGTAGATGCAGAATCGTTTCGGTCTACTTGTCGCGGACGTGATGCCTATATACATGATCATACCTAGATATTCTCATAACTATGCTCAATTCTATCAATTGCTCGACAGTAATTTGTTCACCCACCGTAGTGCTTATCCTCTTGAGAGAAGCCACTAGTGAAACCTATGGCCCCCGGGTCTATTCTCTATCATATTAATCTTCCAACACTTAGCTATTTCTATTGCCGTTTATTTTACTTTGCATCTTTATTTATCTTTATCATAAAAATACCAAAAATATTATCTTATTGTGTAGGTGTATGGGACTCATGCGTGGTCTCCTACTAGATGGATACCTTGGTTCTCAAAAACTGAGGGAAATACTTACGCTACTTACTGCATCACCCTTTCCTTTTCAAGGGAAAACCAACGTAGTGCTCAAGAGGTAGCAGTGGTAGGTTAACACCAAGGTAGTGCTAGGTAGAACTTGCTATGCCGTATGATCATGCATGCTTTACTTCTTCTCTTCTGCTCCATTGTTGTCTGTGTGCTACTTTGCTTGCTACTTGTGTGCTCCATTGATTTGCTGCTTCAACTCTTGCTCTTGTGCATTGCTAGGGCAAGTGGTATGACGTGTTCATCGGTAAGGCTCCAGGGGTTTACAGTTCATGGGAAGAGGCCAGTGCCCAAGTGGCATCGTATAGCAACAGCAGCCATAGAGGGTTCAAGACTAGGCAGGCAGCAGATCAAGCTTACTCCGACTGGGTGCGAAAGCACGGAGGCAGCAGTGTTGACAGTGGCAAGGTTGGAGGTGTCAAGGTGTATCGTCAGTTTGGGTTGAAGCTGGAGAACTTCATCATCTTTGCCCAGTTCATTGCCATTGCTGTGTTGTGGTGTTGGTGTGCTAGGTGTGATCATTGTGGGTAAACTCACCAACTAGGGTACAAGGTAAGCACAACTTGTACGCCGTATGCCACCAAACGCCGTGTTCATGTGCCGCTTGGGCCAATGCAGGCAACCAAACAAAGTGCACTTCGTATTACCTAATGCAGGGACACTAGATGCACGCAACCAAACAACTTGCAGATGGCGTATTAGGGCCTGTGTTTGCTCAACCAGGCTGGGTTGAGAAGTGTATGCGATGCACGAACTGTTCGCAACTTGAACCAAACACGCCCTATGCGTTTGTTTTGTATGCTGGCATGGCCGGCACAAATTCCAGCTTCCTTTTGCGCAAAATATGTTTGTTGGACACAATTTGGTGAGGCGGATGAATAGGTCGGCCGGTTGGATGCATCGGATATAGATCCGCATACGAGGCCGGATGCCGCGCATCTAGCCCACCCAAATGGACAAAAAGCAAATCAAATCCGCGTCCATTTGGGTCAGTCGGTTGGAGTTGGCCTAATACAATTGTCAAAATCATATGTCTTAGGTCCTAAAGAAAACCGTATGTCTTAATTATATTTGGAGCTTGAAGCGTCATGGCGAGCGACCATTGGTTTGTCCGAGAACAACATCCTCACCCCGCCAGGCGGACGTTTCCGTTCACTAGAATTAATCCTCTGGAGTGAACCATCCCATTGAGACCCCTTTTCTTAGGCAAAGACCGTGGAACCATTGTGCAAAAAGAAGGAAATAAAACTCTCTAAGCTAACCAATGCCTTGCTTGGGCGCCATCATGATAATTGACGAGTAGACTAGAAGTGAGCCTCAATCCAATCCATATAAACTTGCTTGAATTTGAGCTTGATCTTGTGCTGTAGCAGAACTTTCCATGAAGTGAGACTTGGATTAATGTGTCTGAAGATCTTCTCATTTCTGTGCATCTAAATCTGCCATCATGCCATAATGATTAAGTTGAGGCCTACTTCCTTTGGCAATCCAGCAAGAGCTAACAATATATCGTTCAAAACACATGTATCTTTCAATTTGTGTGGAATAATCGTTTCCCAGCAGCCGAGGGCAAAGGGGCAGTCCCAGAATAAGTGTAAATAGTTTCCTCCACCTGATCATTGCAAAGCTCACATGCATAAGGTAGTTGGAAAGATTTCCTGTGCAACAATCCTCTTGTGTTGACTGATGTCTACTACACAACCTTCTTCTTGTAGACGTTGTTGGGCCTCCAAGTGCAGAGGTTTGTAGGACAGTAGCAAATTTCCCTCAAGTGGATGACCTAAGTTTTATAAATCCGTGGGAGGCGTAGGATGAAGATGGTCTCTCTCAAGCAACCCTGCAACCAAATAATAAAGAGTCTCTTGTGTCCCCAACACACACAATACAATGGTAAATTGTATAGGTGCACTAGTTCGGCGAAGAGATGGTGATACAAGTGCAATATGGATGGTAGATATAGGTTTTTGTAATCTGAAAATATAAAAACAGCAACGTAACAAGCGATAAAAGTGAGCGAAAATGGTATTGCAATGCTAGGAAACAAGGCCTAGGGTTCATACTTTCACTAGTGCAAGTTCTCTCAACAATAATAACATAAATGGATCATATAACTATCCCTCAACATGCAACAAAGAGTCACTTCAAAGTCACTAATAGCGGAGAACAAACGAAGAGATTATGGTAGGGTACGAAACCACCTCAAAGTTATTATTTCCGATCAATCCATTGGGCTATTCCTATAAGTGTCACAAACAGCCCTAGAGTTCATAGTAAAATAACACCTTAAGACACACATCAACCAAAACCCTAATGTCACCTAGATACTCCGATGTCACCTCAAGTATCCGTGGGTATGATTATATGATATGCATCACACAATCTCAGATTCATCTATTCAACCAACACATAGAACCTCAAAGAGTGCCCCAAAGTTTCTACTGGAGAGTCAAGACGAAAACGTGTGCCAACCCCTATGAATAGGTTCATGGGTGGAACCCGCAAGTTGATCACCAAAACATACATCAAGGGAATCAATAGAATACCCCATTGTCACCACGGGTATCCCACGCAAGACATACATCAAGTGTTCTCAAATCCTTAAAGACTCAATCCGATAAGATAACTTCAAAGGGAAAACTCAATCCATTACAAGAGAGTAGAGGGGGAGAAACATCATAAGATCCAACTATAATAGCAAAGCTCGCGATACATCAAGATCGTATCACCTCAAGAACACGAGAGAGAGAGAGAGAGAGATCAAACACATAGCTACTGGTACATACCCTCAGCCCCGAGGGTGAACTACTCCCTCCTCGTCATGGAGAGCGCCGGGATGATGAAGATGGCCACCGGTGAGGGTTCCCCCCTCCAGCAGGGTGCCGGAACAGGGTCCCGATTGGTTTTTGGTGGCTACACAGGCTTGCGGCGGCGGAACTCCCGATCTATTTTGCTCCCCGAAGTTTTTAGGGTATATTGGTGTATATAGGAGGAAGAAATACGTCAGGGGAGCCACGAGGGGCCCACGAGGGTGGAGGGTGCGCCCAGGGGAGTGGGCGCCCCCTGCCTCGTGCCTTCCTCATTGATCCCCTGACGTGCACTCCAAATCTCCCGGATTGCTTTCTTTCCAAAAATAACTGTCCCGAAGGTTTCATTCCGTTTGGACTCCGTTTGATATTCCTTTTCTTCGAAACACTGAAACAAGGGAAAAACAGGAACTGGCACTGGGCTCTGGGTTAATAGGTTAGTCCCAAAAATCATATAAAAATGCTTAGTAAAGCCCATTAAACATCTAAGGTGGATAATATAATAGCATGAATACTTCATAAATTATAGATACGTTGGAGACGTATCAGCATCCCCAAGCTTAACTCCTGCTCGTCCTCGAGTAGGTAAATGATAAAAGAAAGAATTTATGAAGTGTGAATGCTAGCAGGTGCACAAGTTTGATCAATGATAATTTCAATCACCTTTTCTAGCATCATTATATGTCATAACAGTAGCTCATATCATAAAGCTTCTCATGATTAAGTAACAAGCTATTCACATGTTAAAGTATAGATCATAAACTTCCTTGAAAACTAACAAACCGTGTTATTAGTCATCAAACAATTACAATTCATCTTATTTTCAGGAAGGGTCTATGTCAGAGCTTTGATTTAGCAAATCCCACATACTCAACTATCATATAGTCTTCCATGATTGCTACCACTCAAAGCATATTTTTAGAACAAATAGCATCCATCGAACACAGAGAAAGATAGGGGCTTAATGTTTCGCCTCCCAACTTATTTATCATATAGATAATTGTCAACAATAATAATTCATGATCAAATATATTTGAATGGCCATATATGCCTAGATCTTTCCATCACATGATGCTTGCCAACTAAAGAGTAGGTTGGAATGAGAAGGAATACTACTAACTCTTGCATAAATGTAAAATATAGGCCCTTCGCAGAGGGAAGCAGGGATTTGCAGAGGTGCCAGAGCTCGAAGCAAAAACAGATATGAAATAATTTTGAGAGGTATGCTTTCATTGTCAACATAACGACCAAGAGTTCCCAATATCTTTCATACTAGATACATTATAGGCGGTTCCCACGCAGAAAGGTAAAGTTCTTACTCCCCCTCCACCAACATTCACACTCCACGGCTTGTCCGAAACAACGGGTGCCGTCCAACTATCAACATTCCTGGGGGAGTTTTGTTTAAATTATTTGCGAATTTGTTTTTGATCTTTTGATCATAGGACTGGGCATCCCAGTTACCAGCCATTTTCTCGTGAATGATGAGCGGAGTCCACTCATCGTGAGAATAACCCACCTAGCATGGAAGATACTGACAGCCCCTAGTCGCTACATGAGCAATTCGGGCATACAAAACAGATTATTATTTGAAGGTTTAGAGTTTGGCACATGCAAATTTACTTGGAACGGCAGGTAAATACCGCATATAGGTAGATATGGTGGACACTCATGGAAGAAACTTGGTTCAAGGAATTTGGATGCACAAGCAGTATTCCCGCTTAATACAGATATTTTGGCTAGCAAAGGATTCTAAATAGCAAGCACCACATGTTAGAGGATCCATAACAATATAACTTCTATACAAATATACCCAAGCATAACTCATTATGTTGTCTTCCTTGTCCAACTTCAACTAATTTGCTCAGGTTTGAAAATAATTAATGGGGCTCACAATCATAGAAGATGTCCAAGATAGTATTATATGTGAAATCTCTCTTCCTTCAATATTCTTTCATGAATTGTTCAAGTGACCAATACAATGTTTGCTAACCTTCAATAAATTTACCACCTCTACTTCTTATATGTGAAGGCATTACTCCCCATGGGATAAGCATATGAAACATATTTAATTTCAGATTTATGACATTCAAATTATTCAACCATTTACTCATAGGATATAAGAGAAGCACACGAGTAAATGACAAACTACTCCAAAAAGATATAAGTGAAGATCAATGAGTAGTAAAATAATTATGTAGCTATGTGAAGACTATCTCTCATTTAAGAATTTCAGATCTTGGGATTTTATTCAAACATCAAGCAAAGCTAAAGAAAATAAAATGACGCTCCAAGCAAAACACATATCATGTGGTGAATAAAAATATAGCTCCAAGTAAAGTTACCGATAAACAAAGATGAAGGAGGGGATGCCATCCAGGGCATCCCCAAGCTTAGGCTCTTGCCACTCCTTATTCCATAGTCCATCGAATCTTTACCCAAAACTTGAAAACTTCACAACACAAAACTCAACAGAAAACTCGTCAGCTCCATTAGCGAAAGAAAACAAAACACCACTTCAAGGTACTGTAATGAACTTATTATTTATTTATATTGGTGTTAAACCTACTTTATTCCAACTTCTCTATGATTTATAAACTATTTTACTAGCCATAGATTCATCAAAATAAGCAAGCAACACAATGAAAACAGAATCTGTTAAAAACAGAACAGTCTGTAGTAATCTGTATCAAACGTATACTTCTGGAACTCCAAAAATTCTAAAATAAATTGGTGGACCTGAGGAATTTGTCTAGTAATAATATGCAAAAAGAATCAACTAAATAGTACTCTCCAGTAAAAAGTTGAAGCTAATCTCGTGAGCAATAAAGTTTCTGTTTTTTACAGCATGATCATAAAGACTTCACCCAAGTCTTCCCAAAGGTTCTACTTGGCACAAACACTAATTGAAACACAGAACCACATCTAAACAGAAGCTAGATTAATTATTTATTACTAAACAGAACCAAAAAGCAATAAACTAAAATAAAATTGGGTTGCCTCCCAACAAGCGCTATTGTTTAACGCCCCTAGCTAGGCATGATGATTTCAATGATGCTCACATAAAAGATAAGAATTGAAACATAAAGGGAGCATCATGAAGAATATGACTAGCACATTTAAGTCTAACCCACTTCCTATGCATAGGGATTTTGTGAGCAAATAACTTATGGGAACAATAATAAACTAGCATAGGAAGGCAAAACAAACATAACTTCAAAACTTTAAGCACATAGAGAGGAAACTTGATATTATTGCAATTACTACAAGCATACATTCCTCCCTCATAATAATTTTCAGTAGCATCATGAATGAATTCAACAATATAACCAGCACCTAAAGCATTCTTTTCATGATCTACAAGCATAGAAAATTTACTACTCTCCACATAAGCAAAATTCTTCTCTTTTGGAATAGTGGGAGCAAACTCAACAAAATAACTATCATGTGATTGAAAATTAAGATCAAGATGACAAGTTTCATGGTTATCATTATTCTTTAAGGCATACGTGTCATCACAATAATCATCATAGATAGGAGGCATGCTTTCATCATAGTAAATTTGCTCATCAAAGCTTGGGGGACAAAAAATATCATCTTCATCAAACATAGCTTCCCCAAGCTTGTGGCTTTGCATATCATTAGCATCATGGGTATTCAAAGAATTCATACTAACAACATTGCAATCATGCTCATCATTCACATATTTTATGCCAAGAATTCTATGTAATTCTTCTTCTAGTACTTGAGCACAATTTTCCTTCCCATCATTTTCACAAAAGACATAAAAAAGATGAAGCATATGAGGCACCCTTAATTCCATTTTTTTGTAGTTTTCTTTTATAGACTAAACTAGTGATTAAACAAGAAACTAAAAGATTCGATTGCAAGATCTAAAGATATACCTTCAAGCACTCACCTCCCCGGCAACGGCGCCAGAAAAGAGCTTGATGTCTACTACACAACCTTCTTCTTGTAGACGTTGTTGGGCCTCCAAGTGCAGAGGTTTGTAGGACAGTAGCAAATTTCCCTCAAGTGGCTGACCTAAGGTTTATCAATCGGTGGGAGGCGTAGGATGAAGATGGTCTCTCTCAAGCAACCCAGCAACCAAATAACAAAGAGTCTCTTGTGTCCCCAACACACACAATACAATGGTAAATTGTATAGGTGCACTAGTTCGGCGAAGAGATGGTGATACAAGTGCAATATGGATGGTAGATATAGGTTTTTGTAATCTGAAAATATAAAAACAGCAAGGTAACAAGCAATAAAAGTGAGCGAAAACGGTATTGCAATGCTAGGAAACAAGGCCTAGGGTTCATACTTTCACTAGTGCAAGTTCTCTCAACAATAATAACATAATTGGATCATATAACTATCCCTCAACATGCAACAAAGAGTCACTCCAAAGTCACTAATAGCGGAGAACAAACGAAGAGATTATGGTAGGGTACGAAACCACCTCAAAGTTATCTTTCCGATCAATCCATTGGGCTATTCCTATAAGTGTCACAAACAGCCCTAGAGTTCGTAGTAAAATAACACCTTAAGACACACATCAACCAAAACCCTAATGTCACCTAGATACTCCAATGTCACCACAAGTATCCGTGGGTATGATTATACGATATGCATCACACAATCTCAGATTCATCTATTCAACCAACACATAGAACCTCAAAGAGTGCCCCAAAGTTTCTACCGGAGAAACATCATAAGATCCAACTATAATAGCAAAGCTCGCGATACATCAAGATCGTATCACCTCAAGAACACGAGAGAGAGAGAGAGAGAGAGATCAAACACATAGCTACTGGTACATACCCTCAGCCCCGAGGGTGAACTACTCCCTCCTCGTCATGGAAAGCGCCGGGATGATGAAGATGGCCACCGGTGAGGGTTCCCCCCTCCGGCAGGGTGCCGGAACAGGGTCCCGATTGGTTTTTGGTGGCTATAGAGGCTTGCAGCGGCGGAACTCCCGATCTATTCTTCTCCCCGAAGTTTTTAGGGTATATTGGTATATATATAGGAGGAAGAAATACGTCAGGGGAGCCACGAGGGGCCCACGAGGGTGGAGGGCACGCCCCCTGCCTCGTGCCTTCCTCGTTGATCCCCTGACGTGCACTCCAAGTCTCCCGGATTGCTTTCTTTCCAAAAATAACTCCCCCAAAGGTTTCATTCCGTTTGGACTCCGGTTGATATTCCTTTTCTTCAAAACATTGAAACAAGGGGAAAAACAGGAACTGGCACTGGGCTCTGGGTTAATAGGTTAGTCCCAAAAATCATATAAAAGTGCTTAGTAAAGCCCATTAAACATCTAAGATGGATAATATAATAGTATGAATACTTCATAAATTATAGATACGTTGGAGACGTATCATTGACCCTAGCTCTGATACCACTGTAGGGTAACGTAGCAGAAAACAAAAAAATTCTGACTTACGCACCAGCCCAGGACCATTATGGAGACTGCATACAAGGTTTGATCTTTTTCGTTACCGACTCGTAGCGCAGCGGAAAGTAGAGTCGATGACGATCGGTGGTGCAGATCCCCGCAGGTAGGATTTACAACCTCCCAACCGTGAGGATGTATACACTCATCTTCCCC
The DNA here is from genome assembly GCF_018294505.1 of Triticum aestivum. Classification (NCBI taxonomy): domain Eukaryota; kingdom Viridiplantae; phylum Streptophyta; class Magnoliopsida; order Poales; family Poaceae; genus Triticum; species Triticum aestivum. Next base: position 328,951,929 of record NC_057802.1, on the reverse strand, counting down.
TCGGACAGCCCTCTGGGAGGTGGTCGGACAGTCCCCCGAACGGTGTCGCGGACAGCCCTTCGGGAGGACCTTTGAAACTCGGACGGTCACTCGGACAGCCCTTTGGGAGGACCTTTGAAACTTGTACGGTCACACGGACATCCCTTCGGAAGGCACTCTCAAACTAAGACCTAAAATACGATCTCTCTACAGAGTTGCACACATACGGTGTCATCTGTCCGGCAGGGTTTCGCCGTCCAGAACTAGTTCCCACCGGAACCCAGACAGCCTTTCGGCTCTGCGAAACTATTTCGCGGGAATGGAGAGAGAAGCTAGATCATTGCAATGGCACTTGTATGTGAGAAAGAGTGAGTGTGGAGAGTTCCTCTCCACCTCTATTTATAGGAAAACCCAAGGGGTAGGGGGCACATGAAAAACCCAAAATGCCCACACTTTATGTCAGACATAAAGGGCATAAAGGGATGACAAGTGGAGCCCCATGGAGGAGCTGCACCCTCCAAAGTCCCACCTTCATGGGGGCCCCCAAAGGGGGTTCCTTGATCCCCAAGTCCTTCTAGAAGCCTTTTGGGAAAAGCCCCAAAAGGTGGCTTTCCATAAATATCCCAAAAGGCACTTTCACTATTCACGACGACATTTTTCAGCGTCCGTTCGAACTGAAAATATTTATGTGGGCTTAGAACATTTCCAGTACCAACTAAAATAATTTTCAACGCGTTCCGAAACAATTCCGGATTAGTGATTTTCATCTGTGAAAAGCATCTGAAGTGGTTCCGGCAGCTCCAGAGCATTTCCAGATTTTATCCCGAAAAATTCCAGAAAGTTTCCAGAATGACTCTGGCACCCTCCAAGAATTATCAGGCATGTGCCGAAACCAATTTGACTTATTAGTATATCCCAAAACAACTTTTGGGTTTCACCGAAACTCATCTGATGACCTCTCTCCGCGGAACTTTTCCGATGTCCGAAACTTTTCCGGTGTCCAAAACTTTTTCTGTGATTTTCTCTCAGACTCCCTGTCTAGTATTCAGCAGATAGATGACCCTTAAGCGTGTGACCCTATAGGTTCGGTGAAGTATAGACATGACCCAAACCCCTTTCAATCAATGATCAACATCGGAGCCGTTGACACCCATATTGACCCCTATACCCACACGAATAAATATTCGAGTGAAGCTCCAGTTGCAGTGAGTTATTCCTGTTGCTTCGCGATATGTCACAAACACCCGAGGTGAGATTTATTGCATCCCCATGGACGAACAATTTGTTCACCATGCAAGTTACCTCATTACCAGTTTTGTTCTCTTTTCTCGTTTCCGTGTTCCGGCATCCCAGTGATCAAATCACAAGGTGTCTGGCTAGACGATTATGGATACCGTAACACCGAGAGGGCCCGAGAATATCTCTCCATCGTTGGAGGAGCAAATCCCAATCTTGAGCTATCTTGTTACTTGCCATACTTTTTCTTGAACCCGTAAGCCGCCGTAATAGCCACCTAGTTACGGATGACGCTTAACAAACCCCAAAGTTCATGAAGCAAGCACGAAGTAAATCGATGCTCTCATGGTCTAAGGAATTGTGCAAACATTAACTATCTCTGTGATATTAACCATAAACTTGTGACGAAAAGAATCTCATAGCATAACATCAATATGGGTCGATTAAACACAAGTGTTCTACCAACATCGTGCCCTCAAAATTGCCAACATAGACATGCCCATGATCAGGAAAACATGATCATCATGCAATACATGAGCCAGTCTTAGAGGCAAGACTGGGAATACATTTTACTGTTTAGTATACCACACATGCACATGAGTTTCCTCCGAGCCTCGTGGATATTGCAGACTCGAGAATCATTGCAGTTATATCATGGAACATAACATAATTATGAACTTGAAGATAAATAATATCATTTATTATTGCCTCTAGGGCATATATCCTACAGACTCAAACTTGCACTAGAGTCAATAATCTAGTTAATGCTAATGCACTTTACACCTATGGCATACTTGTGTAAAAAATGCTTCGCATGTGGTATAGCCTGATGTCCAATCTGACAACTCCAGCTCCGTGTGTATCTCTGCATATCCTCGCGTTTTCATGCTTTCGCAAAATTCATATTTTGTGCGGACTTGGCTTTGTATCTATGTGAATCATTGGTCAAAACCTGATTCCTCAGACTGAGTTATGGAGCAACTATCTACAATAGTGTCCCATTGACCAAAGCCTTCTTGGAACCATACTAAGTTCATGAATGAACTATATGATTCAACATCTTTGTCTTTGTCACTTCTAAAGCAGCAACATACTTTGCCTCTATTATAGAATTCGCCACAGTAACTTGTTTGGAATAATTTCCAACTAACTGCACCACCATATTGTGTGTTACACAAAACCTCAATTTAAATCGAAAATTGCATGGAGAAATGATGAAGATTCTATCGATGTAACCTTTTACAACGAACTCTTCATGATCTCCACTTGCGAGAAAATATGTCATCAGTGCTACTTTAGTACTCAATGATCCTTTTTCACTGTTGTCCCATGATCAGTACTTTTGATCACTTTGGTATCTATACTCGCAACAGCTTGGGAGTATTGGACTTATCTGGTTGTTTTACATAGCATGGAATACATGATTAATCCAAACACATGAGTGTGTGGAATCTCCATCATGTATTTTGCTCATCAGTGTTTTGGGACACTTATTCTTGCAAAAACTCTTTCCATGTGACTTCGGTAAGAATCACTCCTTGTCGTTCTTAGTGCTAAGCGGTTTTAGCATCTTGTCAATATGTATTTTAGCTCAGACCTATTAGGTAAATCTATCTCTATAGATCATTATGCCTAATATCAAGGCTATTTAGCCCAAGCACTTCATCGAAAAACTATTTTCAAATGAAGTCCTAATTCGTGTCAAGAAATTTATTTCCAATTAACAATGTGTCAAGCACACAAGGTTTACAGAAATATTATTATGCTCCCACTTACTTTCTTGAAACCACAAGGACTGCATGGCTGGCCCTTGGGGATTTCAACCAAATTTACCGTGCACGCGACAAAAACAAGAGAATATTCAACCGGCGTAGGATCAATCGCTTTTGGGCTGCGTTACAATCTTGTGAGATCAAGAAATTCACCTCCATAATCGGCGCTTCACCTGGAGCAATGATCGGGACAACCCAACTCTCTGCAAGCTTGACTCCTTCTGCAATGCAGAGTGGGATACGGCCTTTGATACATCCATTTTGCATCATGCTTTTATATCGACATTTATTGCATTATGGGCTATTATTGCACATTATGTCACAATACTTATGCCTATTCTCTCTTATTTTACAAAGTTTACATGAAGAGGGAGAATGCCGGCAGCTGGAATTCTGGGCTGGAAAAGGAGCAAATATTAGAGACTTATTTTGCACAGCTCCAAAAGTCCTGAAACTTCACGGAAGTCATTTTTGGAATTAATAAAAAATACTGAGCGGACAAAATACCAGAGGGGGGGCCACACCCTGGCTGTCGGATGTGGGGTTCCGGCAAAACCCTTAAGGTTCGAACTCTGGGGTGCGCGCGAAGTCTTTCCCTCCTACCGATCCACGCCCTAGCTCACTAAGATCTCGCGGACGAACTCGACGAACTCGCAACACAGAAAGACGCGAGATTTATACTGGTTCGGACCACGGTTGTGGTGTAATACCCTACTCTAGTGTGGTGGTGGTGGATTGCCTCTTGGGCTGATGATGAACAGTACAAGGGGAAGAACAACCTCCTGAGGTTGAGGTGTTCTTGTGGCTAGGGTAGGCTCTTGATCAGATCAGATCAAGCTGAGATGCCCCTACTGTGGTGGCTAGTTCTACTTATATAGGCCCTGGTCCTCTCCCCAAATATTGAGCGGGAAGGGAGCCAACAACGGCGGGCAAATTTGAAGGGGGACAGCTAGTACAAGCTATCCTGACAAAAGCGGTCTTCGCCTGCGAAAGGCTCTGGTGGTGACGCCGTCTTGGGCTCCACGATGACCTCCGTCTTGCCGTCCTTCTGGTCTTGGTCTTGTTGCACCGATATGGCAACCTTTGCCCGATGCCTCGGTACTCCTTGCCTGCGCTTGCCTCCTTAGCACCAAAGAGGAAACAAGGACGCTGTGCGCGCTGGCGCCCGCCTAGTGCCGGTCGTCATGGCTCACGTCACGAAAGCCTCGTGAGCACTACAAGAAATATGTCAACTAGTGACCTTCTGTCAGTGACCCTGGAAGAATTGGTCATAGATCTATGACCATTTGAGACCAATTGGTCAAAAGCTGTTCGGGGGCTCCAAACCCTAAACCATTGCGACCATTTTGGTCAGAAAGGTCGTAATTTTCTTACATGAAATGGTCATAAAGCAAACAGCGCTAGTCCGATGCCTTATTTCTGGTTGTTAACGACCAATATAGATGGTCATAGCCTTGTAAATTGTGGTGGGTTGCGATGACTAGGCGCCATCTCATCAGTTTTGCCTATGTGTCATGTCCATGTGTCAATTTTTGCCCTAGATTGTGAAGCAACCTATATTTCTGTTATTCCAAAAATTCCCAATAAATTCTCATAAATTGTTCGGATCATATCTTCATCAAATATGTCAAGAACCTTCCTTGCCTAGTTCAAAAATAATTCAACAATATTCATTTTCCTATTCTGTTCAGAGCAGCACTTTGTGAAGGAAGTACCACTTTGGCATGTCCAAATAGTATCCATTTTCTACAGTGCTTTCCTATGCCCAAATAATCATCCTCCACCAAATGCCAGCTGAATCCATTCATTATTTTGAGCCCAGCTTCAACATTCGTATTTATGTCCAGTGTGGTACTTTGCAAAGCAAGTACCACCTAGGCTCCTCCTTTTGAGCTGAAAATTTGTGAAGACGGTCTTCTTAGTAACTGATCATCCTGAGCCAAAACTCACGCCCATTAGCCATGTACATTTCCCGTACTACTAATCAAACACTTGGCTGCTAATTCATGTTTGAGCATCGATCGGTCTCCTCGTGAGAATCTTATGTTGTAATTTTATTCCTAGCACCTACCTGGGGAGTTCCCAACCCACTAGACATGCCTAGGCCGCCCAGAACACATGGCAATGCCACAGTCACGCGGTGACCACGCGGCGGGCATGCGAGTTTACACGCTCTAGAGTTGGGGCCCTCGGCCACCGCCCAAACCTCGACGTATCGCCACCAACCCATGTATTTATGATTAAATAGGTACTTATGTAACTAGAAATGATTATTGGAAAAAATAAATAGCAAACTATGAGGCAGCTGCAGTTCAAATTTGACCCGCTTCCAACTGAATCGGCGGAAATTTGTCTTTTTCACGAGAGGTGGGTCAAAACTTTTTACACCCAACCATTTTGTCAATTGTGCATTAAATATGTCCTAGTATTTTAGAAAATTGATTTGGTCCAATTTTGCAACAATTATTTGGGAGGTCCTTCACAAAAAAACCTCCTTTTGGGCACTCGAAAAATGGAAAATGGTTTTTTCGTCCAAAGAAAATGAAAACTTCCTTAGGCAACATTGTTTGCCATTCCAATATGAACCCTTGTGCACAATATGAGATCATTTGAACAAACTATGCCATGAATGTGGCCATAAGATTGATCATTTGGCTTGAAAGCCATTTATCTCCACACGTGATAGCTCGTTTCTGAGAACACTTTTTTAAAATAATTGCCGTATTACAAGTTTGTTATTTTTCCTGGGAACTTGGCCACATATAATGACACAATGCGAAGGTTTCCCAATTTTTTGATTTTTTTGAATTTTTTATGCCTGTTTCAAAATGCGGTCAAAACAGCGGGAATGATCGTTCCTAGCTAGTGGTTGAATCTTGGAATTTTTTGGCGTTTCTCTGATTAAATAGGTACTTATGTACCTATAAATGATTTCTGGAAAAAATAAATAGCAAACTATGAGGCAACTGCAGTTCAAATTTGACCCGCTTCTAACTGAATCGGCGGAAATTTGTCTTTTTCACGAGAGGTGGATCAAAACTTTTTACACCCAACCATTTTGTCAATTGTGCATTAAATATGACCTATTATTTTAGAAAATTGATTTGGTACAATTTTGCAACAATTATTTGGGAGGTCCTTCACAAAAAAACCTCCTTTTGGGCACTCGAAAAATGGAAAATGGTTTTTTCGTCCAAAGAAAATGAAAACTTCCTTAGGCAACATTGTTTGCCATTCCAATATGCACCCTTGTGCACAATATGAGATCATTTGAACAAACTATGTCATGAATGTGGCCATAAGATTGATCATTTGGCTTGAAAGCCATTGATCTCCACACGTGATAGCTCGTTTCTGAGAACACTTTTTTAAAATAATTGCCGTATTACAAGTTTGTTATTTTTCCTGGGAACTTGGTCACATATAATGACACAATGCGAAGGTTTCCCAATTTTTTGATTTTTTTTGAATTTTTTATGCCCGTTTCAAAATGCGGTCAAAACGGCGGGAATGACCGTTCCTAGCTAGTGGTTGAATCTTGGAATTTTTTGGTGTTTCTCTGATTAAATAGGTACTTATGTACCTAGAAATGATTTTTGGAAAAAATAAATAGCAAACTATGAGGCAGCTGCAGTTCAAATTTGACCCGCTTCCACCTGAATCGGCGGAAATTTGTCTTTTTCACGAGAGGTGGATCAAACCTTTTTACACCCAACCATTTGGTCAATTGTGCATTAAATATGGCCTAGTATTTTATAAAAATGATTTGGTCCAATTTTGCAACAATTATTTGGTAGGTTCTTCACAAAAAAACCATTTTTCCCACAAGAAAAATGATTAAAAATATATAGAAAGATAAAAAATGCATGGAAATCAGTGATCATCCATAAAATGGGGTCTAACTTGAGTGAAAAATTTGGTTGTGCCATTTTGCAAAATATTTTGATAGTTGCTTCACAAAATTCCCCTAGTTTTAGTACTTACAAACTATTTTAAATCACAAAATTTCTGAACCAATCAGGGCTCTTCTCACGGATCACCCCACTATACTCGATCTGAACCGTCTGCATCCGAAGGATCCAACGTCTATCATTCACCTCTCGGGTCATAGCGACCCAACCCAAACCCTAGCAGCAACCCAATCCCCCTCTCCCCCTCTCCCGCCGCCGCCTGTCTCTCCCCCTCTCCCCGATCCAGATCTCTCCATCGCCGCCCAAACCCAATCCCCAACCCAATCTCCTGAGTGCGGTGTCGCGCCCCTGCATCGCCCGCATCACCCGGCACCATGGCCTCCTGCGTCGCCGGATCAGGGTGCCACCACCGTGCGATGCCCGACCCCGCACCCCACGGCGGCCGGAGACGATGGCGAGGAAGGGCTCGGTCCCCTGACGAATCCTCCTCCCTCCATGCCCGCACGCCTCGATCCCATCGACCCAACGCCCAGGCCCAGCATGCGCTGCCGCCATGGACTCCACCGCGGGGACGGATCTGGGGAAGATCGTGGGCCTGTTCTACCAGGCCGAGGACGGGGAGCACAGCCGCCGCCTCCTCGCGCTGCTCGCGACCTCCCTCACCGTGCTCGACGCCATGCAAGGTCCGCCTCTCTCTCCTCCTCCTGGTCTCTCTCTGTTGCTTGGTTTGATTTTGCTGATGCGGTTTCCTTCCTCCCCTCCCTAATGCATGCGCGCAGGTGCACAGCCTAGTAGGAGACCACGGCTCCGTCTGCTTCTTCCGTTGTTGTGTGGTCGACGACGATGACGACGCGGCCGTGCGATCGGTGCCCTCTGAAGCCGCTCGCCCGGGCCGTGCCGTGCCGGAGGAGGGGTCCAGATCCGGGCCTCACCAAGATCAATCGTCGCTGGAACTCGGGGGGGACAAGATGGACGTGCCTCTGGTGGTCCCCGAGCTCCCTCCTCTCGATTCTTCCTTGTGCTACTCAGGGCTGCTCAGTCCGACTCTACGGACGTAGGTGAGCCACTACCTTCCCCTCCTTTGTTTTCTCCAGTGCTCTTTCTGTCCATGCCCGGCCATCGAGCCCTGCTCTTTGTGGTATATCAAGCTTCTGTTTTACAGAATGCCTGCAAGCTGCTGCTAATCACTTGCAGTTGCTAGCTGCTGCTAGGGGTCTCATGTTCCTGAAAACTAACCAGAGTGGTCTTACTGAAAACTGACAATCTCAAGTCCAAATTTGATTGGGTGCTCTACTAGCCATTGTTCCTCTTTCTGGTCTAGTACAGACACTGCAAACCTGCTATTTCTTCAGTACTACTGACGTAATAGCAGCTCTCCCTTGAAAAAATGTTCAGAGCAAAAGCATTCCTGGAGCGAAATCTTGAATAGCTTGTCGGGTCTGGATCAGTAAGCATAATCATGGGCTTATATTCGTGTGTAGCTTGATTGGTCACTTTCTTGCTTCAGTCTTCTGTTTGACGGAATGCTTGCAAGCTCTGTTAATCCAGTAGTTAGAGAAGAGTTTCCAAGCTTTCATCTTTGAGTGTTACTGGAAACTTGATGGTTATTACAATCTAATTACAAAATGATAATCACCAATTTTCCTCTAGTGCACTGTAAACCTTATAGTTCGTCGGTGATAAGTAGCCTTCGTTTATACAATTATTTAGAAAGCATTCCTAGAGTGAACACTTGAACAACTTGTTGTCTCTTGTGTATGTATAACAGCAAGCAGTATGGGTTGAGGGGCAATTAGGAAGCCTAATCACCGAATGCTCTCTTGCAGGACGATGTACGATGCAAACGTATTTTTCTCTCTCACTATCAGCTTCCTTTCTCGCATGCATGCAACTTGTAATAAGGATTTGTCCATAAAGACTTTTGTAGAAACTTTGCGCACCGCAGCTCTTTCTCTCTATTTTTAAATTAAAATCTTGTATGCGGCAGATTACCTCTTTCTCTCTATTTTTAAACATATTTCTTTCTGTCCAAGTGCTCTTCATCTTGTGTGTCATCTGCAAGGCAATCAAGTTAATTAGATGTTGCTCTTTTCATGATCTGCTTCATACATACATGCATATGTGATTGCTTCCTACCTTCCTGCCTGCTACATCTCTGCTAGCATAAATCAAAGAGAAGAAAGAGATCTACCTATTTTTTACCTGTAGCCTTTAATAAATTATATGAATCTGTAGCCTTTAATGAATTCAATGTATGACTGTGATGGGAATTATGGTACTACTTGTTGTTTGCATCCTATACTTTGCTTGTGAATGATGCTATGTTGTTCTGCAGACTGTCATATATTTTTGTGTTGTTTTTGCTGAATAGATTGAATATCTTTGCTACACACCGTAGCTTGTAGCTTTGCAAACTAACCTTCTCTAGTTCTTCCTTTTCTGCAGACCTCCCATAGCATGGACGGCGACGACGACAGGAGGACGCCAGTTCTGGCCGGGAACATGGCCTTGTCCTGCTCGAGGAGGGACGCACCTAGGCACCGGCCCTGTCCCGCAACAAGGGGTCTGCTCCTCTGCTTCCAAGGCAACCAAGTTGCCCTACCTGAGCTCGACGAGTCAAGCCCGGCCACGACCATGCACCACTCCCAGCAGGTAGCACCTCCCTCTCCCTCTGCTCACTAACCTGCTGCTAATCTCCCTGCACGGGCTGCTGCTATCGTAATTTTTATAATGGTTGATGTTTGTTAGCCAGTTATAAACGGCTTGCTTTCTGCTAATGGCCCATTAGGTAGAGTAGCTATGCACCTGGTGGTGGTCATGGCCTTGCTGCTTCATCAGTTTTTTTCCTCTAGGTCATTAGCTAGCTATGCTATGCATGTGTTCGTTAATTTGCAAGAAAGAATTTTTGTCCTTGTTTTCATTTCCTTGCTCTAGTCAAATTCATCCTTTTTTTAATACTAGCACTAGCACATCAGAGTAATAATACTTGTTAGATTTTGAGTATGCCACTACTAATAAAACAACAACAACCATCAATTACCATAGCATGCCTCTATTTGGTAACTAGTTGCTGCACTCATTTAATTTGCCTACCGACTAATCTAGTACATTATTAATTGTTGCTCTTACACTGTTTTGGTATCTCTTGGTTTGCAATGGTACATCTATAAATGTCATTTTCTTGAATGGTTTGTTCATAATATATTTGCCCGAGTTTTTCTAATTCTTCTCTCATTCATGTAACAGGGTGACAGAGGAAGCCATGTTGCCGTTTTGTTCGTTCCCAGCCCTGACTGGTCATCCGACGAGTCCGTCATGTTGTCATTTTCTTATAAAGTAGTACTGTATCATACTTGTAGAGCTCGTTACACTTGTAGAGCTTGTAAAGTACTGTATTACACACGGTCATATGTATTGGCACGGATAGAGCTTGTTACTGTTGTTGCCAATGTATTACTTGATCTGGTTGCTCTTATTTAAAGTATTATGTGTGCTTTTTGTCTGCCAATTTAAATACTGGTTGAAATATGAAGAATATGAGCCTAATAGATGGGACCCACTTACCAGAACATGACAAATGGGACCGACCCATCTGACTAGTGGACCCATTTAATAAAAAAATGAAAAAGAAATAGTTTAGACAAAAAGGCCATGGCCCAACAATAAAAAAGCTGCAATGTTGGGCTTGGCCCTTGAAGCCATCCAATAATGGACAGGAAAAAAACACAAATAGGCTGAATTGTTGGGCTCGGCCCATGTAAAACAACGAACTGGACCGGGCTGATTCTTATCCACGTCAGCTTGCCACGCTGGATCCTACGTGGTCTGGGGAGGCTGCTAGTGACCAAAATTTTGGCCGAAGAACCAACGACCTTTTACAGAAGGTCGTTAATTTCAGTTTATGACTGCCAACTTTTGACCTTCTGTTTTTGGTCAAAAAAAGGTCGCAAATGAAAAACAATGACCTTTCAGCGGCCAATAGCGAGGGTCACAAGTTGACATATTTCTTGTAGTGGAGGTTTGCCCCGCCTTGATATCTCCGCTCCTCGTGAGCCTGCCTGACTAGGCCACTCCTGCGGAGGTCTTGCGTCGTCTGCCTCACGAGGCTTGGCCCTCGCAAGGGTCTTGGATGCCTTGTTGATGAAGATGGGTCGTACGGCCCGCTGACTTAGCCACGCCGCGGGACGCAGGCAGGCAAGTCTGGGGACCCCCGTTCCCAGAACGCCGACAGTAGCCCCTGGGCCCAAGGTGCGATCGGGCTTGGCTTCGCGGCGAAGCCGAGGGTCGAGTACGGAGCGCCGCGGGCCCCAAAAGCCTGCGGCCTCGGTTGACGCGTGGCGGTTGATTGGACGTGGGCGTCTCCGCTTCCCCACGCTGCCTTGGCAACTGCACGACTTGACAAGTCCCTGCGACATGCAAGGAAAGCCATCATTACCTGCGATCGTGGGAGGCGCCGGTTGGCCTTCTTTTGCTATAAATGGGGAGGGGGCGAAGCCCCTGTCGCCCATCTCTTCCTTGTTTGTTTGCTTCTTCCTCCTTGCTCCACCGCCAGTAGCAATGGCGCCGTCGAAGAGGTTCTCTGCTGCGGAGAAGGGCAAGGCCCCTCGGGAGGGGCCCGGCTCCCCGGCGCCCAAGCGAGGACGTGGCCCTCCCCGCAAGCATGCCGCGACCCCCGTTGTGGCCTCGGCTCCCGGGGCGGCGCCGCGATGAGTGGCAGGAGTCGCTCTGGTTGCGGCAGTTCTGTCGACGAAAGGAGGCGCGCTGTGGTTGCGCGACCCCCCCGACCGCGGTTCCATGCGTCAGAGGTGTTGCCGGAGTTTGTTGTCTGGTCGAAGAATCCGGCCGGCAACTGGCTCCAGCTCCCTCGCTTCTTCGCCGACGAGCTGCCGGCCTTCGGTCCCGGAGGGCTTTGGTTGCAGGCGAACGGTTGCTGCAGCCGGGCTTCTTGGGTCACGGTCGAGGTCTCCGTCGCGGGCAACGTAGCTCTGGCCCGCGGTTGGCAGACGTTTGCTCGCGCGCGCGGCCTGGGCTGGCGGTGCACCCTCCACTTCAAGTTCGACGGTGACGCGACCCTCTTTGTGAGGGTGTTCGGGGAAGACGGTCGACGCGCTGGATGCTGCCCCGAGGTGAACGACGGCGAGGAGGTGCTCGGCCTTGGCGATGGTCGGGACGAGGAGGAGGACGAACCCGCCGGTCGCGCCTCGTCTGGCTATGGTGACTCCTCCCTTGGCGACAGTTCCAGCAGCGATGGCCTTGATCAGCCGCCACGCCGCCGCGCCCACTTCGGAGGTGGTAGCGGGTCGTTTCGTCGCCGCGCATCGGTGAAGCGCGAAGAGGGGTCCGACTAGACCCGAGACGTCGCCGTGACCCTGCCCCCGTCGGCTGCTGCAGGGGCGAGCGCCACTTATATTATGTTTCCCTTTCCCTTCCCGCATCGAAACGAAACCGGCATGGGCCCAGAGGGGCATGTATCGAACCATCACCTATCAACCATTAAGCTACGCCTATTGTTTCAGTGCTGTGGGGCCATTTTGCGCAAAGATAACTTAACCTGGTGCGTTCGAGGCGCCCTCCTCCTTACGAGGCGTTTATTTCCTCGTGTCCATCTTGACCTGTTTGCTCAGGAACTGCGAAAATTCGTTACAAGGTGCGCTAAGTGATTCGCCGTTCACCCGAGCCTTGACCTGGCGCTTTGCATTGTGGTACCCGAGGGGCACGGACTAGGAGGGATGCGCCAGTTTTTGGGTTCGCACGAGGGTGGCTCGCAAGAAGGCAGAGAGGAGAGAAATGCTCGCGAGGCAGGCAGAAGTGAAATGCTCGCGAGGGCACCTGCCTAGCCCCCTCGCGAGGTGTGCGAGAGAGAGAACACGAGCGAACCGGAGCCGGAAAATGCAGTAAGAGGCGAAGGAACCGAATCAGCAAGGAACACCAAAGGCAAACTTCGATTTAAGAAAAAGCGGGCCAACCACAGAAATCAAATGAAAAGCCGCGTCCGGCACCTAGCCTAGTCTTCAAGTCTTCTCACCAGCGCGGAGCTAAGTGCTGCCACTAGGCGTGGGCGGGAGCCCCAGGGCCTGAGGCCGGCGCTCCTGAGACTCCGGGGCGTGTACAGCCCCACTCATTATTACGTGAGAGTGTCACGGGCGGCGATTCTTCACAGGCACCGGGCCTTCTTCACAGGCTCTAGGCCTTTCTTCACGGGCTCTGGGCCTTTCTTCATGGGTAGAACTTCCGGAGGTGCTGGATGTTCCAGGCATTCTGGATGGGCATCCCGTCCTGCGTCTCCAGGCCTGGAGACATGGACGACCCTGAACGGGCCCTCCCACATGGGCGAAAGCTTGTGCAGCCCTTCCCTAGAGAGGACCCGCCTCAGGACGAGATCGCCCACCTCGAGCGTCCTGGAGCGGACGTTGCGGTAGTGGTATCGCCGCAGCGCTTGTTGGTACCTTGCCGCCCTCAATGCAGCTTCGCGACGGCGTTCCTTCCCCAGCACGAGATCCATCCCCCGCATGGCGTCGTGGTGCGTTTCTTCGAATGCCAGGACCCGTGCGGAGCGATGCTTGACCTCGTGAGGAAGGACTGCTTCAGCTCCGTAGACGAGGAAGAATGGAGTCTCGCCCGTTGGCTTGGTGGCGGTGGTGCGGATGGACCACAACACGGCCTGGAGCTCGTCGTGCCAGCCCCTGCCGCAGGCCTCCAGCTTCTTCTTGAAGGTCCTGGTCTTGAGGCCCCTCAGGACCTCCGCGTTGGCGCGTTCGGCCTGACCATTGCTCCTGGGGTGCGCCACCGAAGCGTAGCAGATCTGCGTTCCAAGGTTAGCACAGTAGGTTTTGAAGAGGTTACTAGTAAACTGCGAGCCGTTATCTGTGATGATGCGGTTGGGGATCCCAAAGCCGCTCACGAGGCCCTTGATGAACTTGACAGCAGAGCCGGCCGGGTTGGTACGGACGGCTTCCACTTCTGCCCACTTGGTGAACTTGTCGACGACGATGTAGAGATAGCGGTAGCCCCCTGGCGCCCGAGGGAACGGGCCTAAGATGTCCAGCCCCCAGACCGCGAACGGCCACGTGAGCGGGATGGTCTGGAGGCCCTGAGCTGGCTGGTGAATTTGCTTGGCGTGGAATTGGCAAGCTTCGCAGGACTTCACCAGCTCGGCTGCGTTGTTGAGTGCCGTAGGCCAATAGAACCCACTGCGGAACACCTTGCCGACGAGGGTCCGTGACGATGAGTGGTTCCCACAGTCCCCACCGTGTATGTCAACCAGCAACTGCATTCCTTGATCACTGGAGATGCAGCGCAGTGTGACATCGTTCGGTCGTTTCCTGTACAACTCGCCGTCTTGGATACAGTATGTCGTGGCCTGCCGGGCCATGCGCTCTGCGTCCTCTTCCTTCTCCGGCAACGTCCCTTGCATCAGGTACTCCTTGAATTCCTTGGTCCAGCATTCCTCCCGGGGCTCGAGCGCCAAGAGCAGCCGAGCTCCTGAGGTCGGGCCACAGGCTGGAGCTCCCGTGGCTAGGGGCTGTGGGAGCTCCTCCCGAGGCTGAGTCGTGCTTGAAAGTGGTGGTGTAGCTGATGGCTTGAAGAGCCGCTCCTCAAAGACGTCGGGCTCTTGCGGTTGCCGCTTGGATGCTCTCCTGGCGATGTCGTCGGCTTCCTTGTTGGTGGCCCGGGGCACGTGCTGCAGCTCCAGGCCCGAGAACTGCTTTTCCATCTTACGCACCTCCGCGAGGTATGCCTCCATATGCTCGTCCTTTGGCTCATATACCTTGTTGGAGAAGTTGACGAGGAGTTGCGAGTCGCCTCTGACGGTAAGGCGCTTCACCCCTAGAGCTGCCGCAACCTTCAGGCCAGCTATGAGGCCTTCGTATTCTGCGATATTGTTGGAGACCTTCTCGCCGTGCTAAAAGCAGAGTTGCACGGTGTAGTAGAGCTTGTCCTGAGTGGGCGAGATGAGCACTGCTCCAGCCCCCGCGCCCTGGTGCGCGAAGGCACCAGCGAAATACATGACCCAGCCATCTGGAGCCTCGCTTCCTGGTGAGGTGCACCGGTCTTCGCCTTCCTCAAGTGTCGGGGCATCCGTCCGTTCTGCCACAAAATTAGTGAGCGCGGCCCCCTTGATGACCCTGGTAGTGTTGAACTCCAACTGGAATGCTTGCAGCTCGATGTTCCACTTAGCGACCCTTCCAACTGAGTTGGGGCTCCTGAGCACCCTTTCCAATGCGTAGGATGAGACGACCTTGATGGGGTGGCCCTGGAAGTAGTGTCGCAGCTTGCGTGAGGCCACCAAGAGTGCGAGCAGGAGTTTCCGAGGCATGGGGTAGCGTGCCCTCGCGTCCCGTAGCACGGTGCTGACAAAGTACACCGGTGTTCGACGAGGGCTGGCACACTGTCGGGGCCCGGGTCCTGCGGAGATTGGGGCATCTCCTGAGGTGGAGGGGTTCCTGAGACCTGACTGTCTTCAGGAGTTTTTGCGACATTGTCCTGCCGAGCTTGGTCTTCTGCCGCTGAGGCCTTTGTTGCGCCTTCCTGGCCCTGCACCACTTCAGCTCTGGCTTGGCGCAGCGCGCCCTTGGCTTGGCGCTCCTCCCGAACCGCCACCAGCGCCGTGCCGGCGGAGTACGGGGTGGCGGCAAGGTAGAGTACCAGGGGCTCGAGAGGCCGTGGTGCCACCATCACCGGAGGGCTGGTGAGGTATTTCTTGAGGTCTTGCAAGGCTTGGTCGGCCTCCGAGGTCCACTCGAACGGGCCCTTCCTCTTCATGATCTTGAAGAAGGGTAGGGCGCGCTCTCCTAGCTTGGAGATGAAACGCCTCAATGCGATCACCCGCCCTGCTAGCTTCTACATCTCTTTGAGGGTCTGCGGTGGGCTCATGTCCTCGATGGCTTTGATCTTCTTCGGGTTCACCTCGATCCCTCTGTGGGATACGAGGAATCCCAGCAGCTTGCCGGAGGGGATGCCGAACACGCACTTCTCCGGGTTAAGCCTCAAGTTCACCTGGTGTAGGCTCTCGAAGGTCTCCTCCAAGTCTTGAATCAATGTTCTCACCTCGCGAGACTTTACCACTATGTCGTCGATGTAGGCCTCTGTGTTTCTACCGAGCTGCCGCCCCAGGGTGATGTGCATCAACCGCTGAAAAGTCGCGCCCGCGTTGCGCAGCCCGAAGGGCATGCAGGTGCAGTAGTACACCCCAGATGGTGTCAGGAAGGCTGTCTTCTCCACATCTTCCACCGCCATCTTGATCTGATGATACCCTGAGAACGCATCCAGGAAGCACAGCAGGTCACCCTCGGCGGTGGAGTCGACGATCTGGTTGATGCGCGGGAGCGGGAACAGATCTTGGGGGCAGGCTTTATTAAGGTTGGTGAAGTCGACGCACATCCGTTCCTTCCCGCCTTTCTTTGGCACTACGACGGGGTTCGCCAGCCATTCGGGATATCGAACTTCGCGAATGGCACCCGCCGCCTCCAGCTTGCGGGTCTCCTGGACGATCAAGGCCTGCTTCTCAGTGGACTGCCGTCTCGCTCGCTGCTTCACAGGGCGTATGTTGGGACATACCCTTAGATGGTGCTGAATCACCTCCCTCGGGACCCCTACCAGCTGATTGGGCTCCCACGCGAATATCTCCTTGTTTGCGCGCAAGAACCTCACCAAGGCCTCCTCTTGACCCGGGTCAAGGCCGACGCCTATGGTAAAGGTGGCTCCCAAAGATCCGTCCTCGTCGACCGGCACCTGCTTGGTTTCCGCCTTGTCTTGGGTGAACAGCTGCTTCTTCTTGGTAGGCGCGGCCTCCTTGGCCTCGGGGGTACCGGTGCCGGCGGGCTGTGCTGCCGCCGCGGTCTTGAAGGCAAGCCTGAGTGCCGTCACGGCCTCCTTAGTGCCCCCCTTGATGGTGAGGACGCCTTTTCTCCCAGGCATCTTCATGAGATTGTAGGTCGGGTGAGTCGCCGCCATGAACTAAGCGAGAGCTGGGTACCCGAGGATGGTGTTGTACGAGAGACCGATGCGCGCGATGTCGAAGTCTACCAGCTCGGTGCGGTAGTTGTCGCGTGCGCCGAAGGTGATGGGGAGGCGGATCTGCCCCAGAGAGTGGGCAGCTCCACCACCAACTCCTGAGAAGGGCTTGCTGAGGCTGAGCCGCTCGAGCGACACGTGAAGAAGGCTGAAGGCTTCTATGGAGAGCAAGTTGAGGCCGCCACCGCCGTCGATGAGGGTCTTGGTAACAGCCACGTTGCAGATGGTGGGCGTGCAGAGCATTGGGAGCATGCCCGAGCCGGCGGTGGAGTCGGGGTGGTCTTCTCAGCCGAAAGTGAGGTCGGCCTCTAGCGCAGACCAACCCGGCGGAGCCCCCGGGCGCTTGGAGGTGGCCCCAATCTGACGAAGGAACGGTTTGACGTGGCGATCTGAAGGCGGTGCTTGAGAGCCGCCCGGCAGGCCGGCGACTGCGTGGTGAGCCGGCACCGCGTAGCGAGCAGCGAAGAGGTCGCGGAGCTCCCCCAGGATGCCACCGTGGATCCAGGGAGGTTGAGCAGCCAGGTGTGTGGCTCGCCGGCGAGGGCCATGGGGAACCAGTTGGCCATGATCTTGTCAACGCCTCCGGCCTCGAGGACAGCCTCGTCGTACGCCAACAGGAAAGGCAATGGGTCTGCCGCGCCGTCGTAACACGGCGGCATCTCTGGCTTGAACTTGGTCGGCCACCACACCCGCCGCAGGGTGGGGGCCAGGGCTCGGTACCCAGATGCCCCGCTGTCGATGCTGGCCGCAGAGGTGGATGGCGGGGCACCTGCCATGGGGCGAAGTGCGGCGGTGCGGGGCGCAGGCTGGTGGAGAGGAGCTACGGCGCACCCCTACCTGGCGCACCAAATGTCGGATGTGGGGTTCCGGCAAAACCCTTAAGGTTCGAACTCTGGGGTGCAGGCGAAGTCTTTCCCTCCTACTGATCCACGCCCTAGCTCAGTAAGATCTCGCGGGCGAACTCGACGAACTCGCAACACAGAAAGACGCGAGATTTATACTGGTTCGGGCCACCGTTGTGGTGTAATACCCTACTCGAGTGTGGTGGTGGTGGATTGCCTCTTGGGCTGATGATGAACAGTACAAGGGGAAGAACAGCCTCCTGAGGTTGAGGTGATCTTGTGGCTAGGGTAGGCTCTCGATCAAATCAGATCAAGTTGAGATGCCCCTACTGTGGTGGCTAGTTCTACTTATATAGGCCCTGGTCCTCTCCCCAAATATTGAGCGGGAAGGGAGCCAACAACGGCGGGCAAATTTGAAGGGGGACAGCTAGTACAAGCTATCCTGACAAAAGCAGTCTTCGCCTACGAAAGGCTCTGGTGGTGACGCCGTCTTGGGCTCCACGATGACCTCCGTCTTGCCGTCCTTCTGGTCTTGGTCTCGTTGCACCGATATAGCAACCTTTGCCCGATGCCTCGGTACTCCTCGCCTGCGCTCGCCTCCTTAGCACCAAAGAGGAAACAAGGATGCCGCGCGCGCTAGCGCCTGCCTGGTGCCGGTCGTCATGGCTCACATCACGAAAGCCTCGTGAGGTTTGCCCCGCCTTGATATCTCCGCTCCTCGTTAGCCTGCCTAACTAGGCCAATCCTGAGGAGGTCTTGCGTTGTCCACCTCGCGAGGCTTGGCCCCCCGCGAGGGTATTGGATGCCTTGTTGATGAAGATGGGCCGTACGACCCACTGACTTAGCCACGCCACGGGCCGTAGGCAGGCAAGTCTGGGGACCCCTGTTCCCAGAACGCCGACACTGGCCACGAGGGTGGGAGGCATGCCCTACCCCCTGGGCGCGGCCCCTGCCTCGTGGGCCCCCTGGCAGGCCTCCGGTGCCCATCTTCTGCTATATGAAGTCTTTCGTCCGAGGAAAAATCATAAGCAAGCTTTCGGGAAGAAACTCCGCCACCACAAGGTGGAACCTTGGCGGAACCAATCTAGGGCTCCGGCAGAGCTCTTCTGCCGGGGAAACTTCCCTCCGGGAGGGGGAAATCATCACCATCGTCATCACCAACGATCCTCTCATCGGGAGGGGGCCAATCTCCATCAACATCTTCACCAGCACCATCTCCTCTCAAACCCTAGTTCATCTCTTGTATCCAATCTTTGTCCCAAAGCCTCAGATTGGTACTTGTGAGTTGCTAGTAGTGTTGATTACTCCTTGTAGTTGATGCTAGTTGGTTTATTTGGTGGAAGATCATATGTTCAGATCCATTATGAATATTAATACCCCTCTGATTATGAACATGAATATGATTTGTGAGTAGTTACATTAGTTCCTGAGGACATGGGAGAACTCTTGCTATTAGTAGTCATGTGAATTTGGTATTCGTTCGATATTTTGATGAGATGTATGTTGTCTTTCCTCTAGTGGTGTTATGTGAACGTCGACTACATGACACTTCACCATTGTTTGGGCCTAGAGGAAGGCATTGGGAAGTAATAAGTAGATGATGGGTTGCTAGAGTGACAGAAGCTTAAACCCTAGTTTATGTGTTTCTTCGTAAGGGGCTGATTTGGATCCATATGTTTCATGCTGTGGTTAGGTTTACTTTAATACCTCTTTTGTAGTTGCCGATGCTTGCAATAGGGGTTAATCATAAGTGGGATGCTTGTCCAAGAAAGGACAGCACCCAAGCACCGGTCCACCCACATACCAAATTATCAAAGTAACGAACGCGAATCATATGAACGTGATGAAAACTAGCTTGACGATAATTCCCATGTGTCCTCGGGAGCGCTTTTCTCTATATAAGAGTTTGTCCAGGCTTGTCCTTTGCTACAAAAAGGATTGGGCCACCTTGCTGCACTTTATTTACTTTTGTTACTTGTTACCCGTTACAAATTACCTTATCACAAAACTATCTGTTACCGATAATTTCAGTGCTTGCAGAGAATACCTTGCTGAAAACCGCTTATCATTTCCTTCTGCTCCTTGTTGGGTTCGACACTCTTACTTATCGGAAGGACTATGATAGATCCCCTATACTTGTGGGTCATCAAGACTCTTTTCTGGCGCCGTTGCCGGGGAGTGAAGCGCCTTTGGTAGGGAAAACATTTATATAGTGTGCTGAAATTTACTGTCACTTGTTACTATGGAAAGTAATCCTCTGAGGGGCTTGTTTGGGGTATCTTCACCCCGACCAGTAGAGCAACGAGTTGCTCCTCAACCTACTGAACCTACTAAAAATGTATACTTTGAAATTCCTTCGAGTATGATAGAGAAACTGCTAGCTAATCCTTTTGCAGGAGATGGAACATTGCATCCCGATTTACACCTAATCTATGTGGATGAAGTTTGTGGATTATTTAAGCTTGCAGGTATGCCCGATGATGTTATGAAGAAGAAGGTCTTCCCTTTATCTTTGAAGGGAGAGGCATTGACATGGTATAGGATATGTTACGATATGGGATCTTGGAACTACAAACGATTGAAATTGGAATTTCATCAGAAATTTTATCCTATGCATCTTGTTCATCGTGATCGTAATTATATATATATAATTTTTGGCCTCGCGAAGGAGAAAGCATCGCTCAAGCTTGGGGGAGGCTTAAGTAAATGTTATATTCATGCCCCAATCATGAGCTCTCAAGAGAAATGATTATTCAAAATTTTTATGCTCGGCTTTCTCTCAATAATCGCTCCATGCTCGATACTTCTTGTACTGGCTCTTTTATGATGAAGACTATTGAATTCAAATGGGATTTATTGGAAAGAATTATACGCAACTCTGAAGATTAGGACCTCGACGAAGGTAAGGAGTCAGGTATAACACCTAAGTTTGATTGTGTTAAATCTTTTATGGATACCGATGTTTTCCGTGAATTTAGCACTAAATATGGACTTGACTCTGAGATAGTAGCTTGTTTCTGTGAATCCTTTGCTACTCATGTTGATCTCCCTAAGGAGAAGTGGTTTAAATATAATCCTCCTATTGAAGTAAAAGTAGTTGCACCTATTAAAGTTGAAGAAAAGACTATCACTTATGATGATCCTGTTGTTCCTACTGCTTATATTGAGAAACCACCTTTCCCTGTTAGAATAAAGGATCATGCTAAAGCTTCAACTGTAGTCAACAAAAGTAATATTAGGACACACAAACCTCCTGAGAAAGTTAAAGTTGAACCTAATATTGCTATGGTTAAAGATCTCTTGGCTGATAATATCGACGAGCATGTTATTTAGTTCTGTGAAGAGACTGCTAGAATCGCTAAACCTGGTACTAAAGATAAACATAGACCTATTGTAGGCATGCCTGTTATTTCTATTAAAATAGGAGATCATTGTTATCATGGCTTATGTGATATGGGTGCTAGTGCTAGTGCAATACCTCATTCTTTATACAAAGAACTTATGCATGATATTGCACCTGCTGAGATAGAAGAAATTGATGTTACAGTTAAGCTTGCCAATAGAGATACTATTTCACCGATTGGGATTGTTAGAGATGTTGAAGTCTTGTGTGGGAAGGTTAAATATCCTGCTGATTTTCTTATTCTTGGTTCCCCACAAGATAGCTTTTGTCCCATTATATTTGGTAGACCCTTCTTGAATACTGTTAATGCTAGGATAGACTGCGAAAAGGATGTTGTTACTTTTGGCTTGGGGGATATGTCTCATGAGTTTAACTTTGCTAAATTTCGTAGACAACCCTGTGATGATGAATTGCCTAGTAAAGACGAAATTATTGGTCTTGCTTCTATTGTCGTGCCTCCTAATGATCCTTTAGAACAATATTTGCTTGACCATGAAAATGATATGTTCATGAATGAAAGAAGGGAAATAGATGAAGTATTCTTTAAACAGGGACCTATTCTGAAACACAACTTGCCTGTTGAAATCCTAGGGGATCCTCCTCCACCCAAGGGTGATCCCGTGTTTGAGCTTAAACTATTACCTCATACTCTTAAATATGCTTATCTTGATGAAAATGAAAAGAAGATATATCCTGTTATTATTAGTGCTAACCTTTCAGAGCATGAAGAAGAGAAATTATTGAAAACTCTGAAGAAGCACCGTGCTGCTATTGGATATACTCTTGATGATCTTAAGGGCATTAGTCCCACTCTACGTCAACACAAAATAAATTTGGAGAAAGACACCAAACCTGTTATTGATCACCAACGACGGCTAAATCCTAAGATGAAAGAAGTAGTAAGAAAGGAAATATTAAAGCTCCTTGAAGCAGGTATAATCTATCCCGTTGCTGATAGTCAGTAGGTAAATCCCGTTCATTGTGTCCCTAAGAAGGGAGGTATTACTGTCGTTCCTAATGATAGAGATGAATTGATTCCGCAAAGAATTATTACAGGTTATAGGATGGTGATTGATTTCCGCAAATGAAATAAAGCTACTAAAAAAGATCATTACCCTTTGCCTTTCATTGATCAAATGCTAGAAAGATTATCCAAACATACACATTTTTGCTTTCTAGATGGTTACTCTGGTTTCTCTCAAATACCTGTGTCAGTTGATGATCAAGAGAAGACCACTTTTACTTTCCCTTTCAGTACCTTTGCTTATAGACGTATGCCTTTTGGTTTATGTAATGCACCTGCTACCTTTCAAAGATGCATGATGGCTATATTCTCTGATTTTTGTGAAAAGATTTGTGAGGTTTTCATGGATGATTTCTCCGTTTATGGATCCTCTTTTGATGATTGCTTGAGCAATCTTGATCGAGTTTTGCAGAGATGTGAAGAAACTAACCTTGTCTTGAACTAGGAGAAATGCCACTTTATGGTTAATGAAGGCATTGTCTTGGGGCATAAAATTTCTGAAAGAGGTATTGAAGTTGATAAAGCTAAAGTTGATGCTATTGAAAAGATGCCGTGTCCCAAGGACATCAAAGGTATAAGAAGTTTCCTTGGTCATGCCGGTTTTTATAGGAGGTTCATTAAGGACTTCTCAAAAATTTCTCGGCCTCTGACTAATTTATTACAAAAAGATATCCCTTTTGTCTTTGATGATGATTGTGTGGAAGCATTTGAAATACTTAAGAAAGCATTAATTTCTGCACCTATTGTTCAGCCACCTGATTGGAATTTACCCTTTGAAATTATGTGTGATGCTAGTGATTATGCTGTAGGTGCTGTTCTAGGACAAAGAGTTGATAAGAAATTAAATGTCATTCAATATGCTAGTAGAACTTTAGACAATGCCCAGAGAAATTATGCTACTACTGAAAAGGAATTTTTAGCAGTTGTATTTGCATGTGATAAGTTTAGACCTTATATTGTTGACTCTAAAGTAACTATTCACACTGATCACGCTGCTATTAGATATCTTATGGAAAAGAAAGATGCTAAACCTAGACTTACTAGATGGGTTCTCCAACTACAAGAATTTGATTTGCATATTATTGATAGAAAGGGAGTTGAGAACCCCGTTGCAGACAACTTGTCTAGGTTAGAGAATTTTCTTGATGACCCACTACCTATTGATGATAGCTTTCCTGATGAACAATTAAATGTCATAAATACTTCTCGTACTGCTCCATGGTATGCTAATTATGCTAATTACATTGTTGCTAAATTTATACCACCTAGTTTCACATACCAGCAAAAGAAAAAGTTTTTCTATGATTTGAGGCATTACTTCTGGGATGACCCACACCTTTATAAAGAAGGAGTAGATGGTGTTATTAGACGTTGTATACCTGAGCATGAACAGGAACAGATCCTACCCAAGTGTCACTCCGAAGCTTATGGAGGACACCACGCTGGAGATAGAACTGCACATAAGGTATTGCAATCCGGTTTTTATTGGCCTACTCTCTTCAAGGATGTCCGTAAGTTTGTCTTATCTTGTGATGAATGTCAAAGAATTGGTAACATTAGTAGACGTCAAGAAATGTCTATGAATTATTCACTTGTTATTGAACCATTTGATGTTTGGGGCTTTGATTATATGGGACCGTTTCCTTCCTCTAATGGGTATACACATATTTTAGTTGTTGTTGATTACATTACTAAGTGGGTAGAAGCTATTCCAACTAGTAGTGCTGATCAATAACACCTCTATTAAGATGCTTAAAGAAGTTATTTTTCCGAGGTTTGGAGTCCCTAGATATTTAATGACTGATGGTGGTTCACATTTTATTCATGGTGCCTTTCATAAAGTGCTTGCTAAGTATGATGTTAATCATAGAATTGCATCTCCTCATCACCCGCAGTCTAGTGGTCAAGTAGAACTGAGTAATAGAGAGATCAAATTAATTTTGCAAAAGACTGTTAATAGATCTAGAAAGAATTGGTCCAAGAAAGTGGATGATGCATTATGGGCCTATAGAACTGCATATAAAAATCCTATGGGTATGTCTCCTTATAAAATGATTTAAGGAAAATCATGTCACTTACCTCTCGAACTAGAACATAAGGCATATTGGGCCATTAAAGAGCTCAATTATGATTTCAAACTTGCCGGTGAGAAGAGGTTATTTGACATAGCTCACTTGATGAATGGAGAACCCAAGCTTATAAGAATGCCAAACTGTTTAAGGAAAAAGTTAAAAGATGGCATGACAAAAGAATACAAAAGCGTGAGTTTAATGTAGGTGATTATGTGTTGCTATTCAACTCTCGTTTAAGATTTTTTGTAGGAAAACTTCTCTCTAAATGGGAAGGTCCTTACGTTATCGAGGAGGTCTATTGTTCCGGTGCCATAAAAATCAACAACTTCGAAGGCACAAATCCGAAGGTGGTGAACGGTCAAAGAATCAAACATTATATCTCAGGTAATCCCATAAATGTTGAAACTAATATTATTGAAACCGTAACCCCGGAGGAATACATAAGGGACACTTTCCAGAACGTTTCAGACTCCGAAAAGGAATAGGTATGCGGTACAGTAAGTAAACCGACTCCAAAACAGTTCTAATGGCAATTTTTATCCGTTTTGGAATATTTAAGAAAATAGGAAAATAAGAAGTAGTCCGGGAAGGACACGAGGCTTCCGCGAGGGTGGAGGGCACGCCCCCTGCCTTGTGGGCACCTCGTGTGCTCTCCGGACTCCGTTTTCTTGCATGATACTTCTTTTGGTCGGTAAAAATTCATTATATAATCTCCCGAAGGTTTTGACCACCGTATCACGCAAATATCTTATGTTCTTGTTTCAAGCTGTTTTTTGACAGATCTAGATCACCATGACGTCTCCAAGTGCCCCCAAGGACAAGTTCTTCGAGAAGGTCATCAACCCCTACCTCGCGGAAGTGCTGCAACATCCTCAAACCATTGAGATGCGTGAGGGGTTGCTGCACATCCGTGATGTTGAGGGACCAAGGAAGACCGGAAGCGTGGAGACAGGGCTCGAGGCAATGGAGCAACAAGTTTTCAAGTGTGAGGAGATGGTGGAGCGCGGACTCGAATCCAATCACATAATGATCACGGAATTCACCAACAACCACAAGCTGGACGCCAAGGACATTAGGGAGGCCATCTTCAAGCTTCACGAGAAAATCGAGCACCTCCAAGCCCAGATCTATGACCTGCAAAACCAAAACTGTGAGTATGAATATAGTTTCGAGAGGATGAATTTGGCTGCAGATTTAAGGATCCCGGAGACTCGGTCATCCTTCTATGATGGTGAGCCTATGCCTTGGAAGATGGACGACAAGCCTGCTTCATCAACAACCCCATCACCACCACTTCTGAGGAAGGAGACATAATCACATGGGTATGGGCACTCCCCTTGGCAACTGCCAAGCTTGGGGCAGGTGCCCCGGTAACGTATCACCATCACACTTCTATCTTTACCATTTTTCTTGGTTCGATCCTTTTGGTAATATCTTGATCTAGTAGAATAAAGTCTTAGTATGATTTAGTTTTGAGTTTTGCTTCTTGATCCTTCGATGTAATCGAGTCCATGAGCTATATATAATAAAGATTAGTGTTGAGTCAAGGGCTTGATTATCTTGCTATGATCGTGAGGGAATTAAAGAAAAAAGAAAGAATAAAAAGAAGTAAAGAGATCATATTAATCTTATGGAGAGTAATGACTTCACATATAAAGAGTATGATGATTAAAAGTTGTTGAGAGTTGACAAACATAGTTTTGATCATCGTTGCAATTAATAGGAAGTAATAAAGAAAGAGAGGTCCCACATATAAATATACTATCTTGGACATCTTTTATGATTGTGAGCACTCATTAAAGTATGACATGCTAAAGAGTTGATGTTGGACAAGGAAGACAACGTAATGGGTTATGTTTTCCTATATCCGAAATAAAGTATATTGTCATGGATCATCCAACATGTTGAGCATGCCTTTCTCCCTCATGCTAGCCAAATTCTTTGCACCAAGTAGAGATACTACTTGTGCTTCCGAATACCCTTAAACCCAGTTTTGCCATGAGAGTCCACCATACCTACCTATGGATTGAGTAAGATCCTTCAAGTAAGTTGTCATGTTGCTTGCAATAAAAATTGCTTTCTAAATATGTATGATTTATTTGTGTGGAGAAATTAAGCTTTATACGATTTTGTGATGTGGAAGAAAGGAAAGCGACGGACTGCATAATAAAGGTCCACATCACAAGTGGCAATATAAAGTGACGTTCTTTTGCATTAAGATTTCGTGCATCCAACCCCAAAAGCACATGACAACCTCTACTTCCCTCTGCGAAGGGCCTATCTTTTACTTTTGTCTTATACCTTGCAAGAGTCATGGTGATCTTCACCTTTCCTTTTTATATTTTATCCTCTCGCAAGCACACTGTGTTGGAAAGATCCTGATATATATATATATATATATATATATATATATATATATATATATATATATATATATATATATCCAATTGGATGTAAGTTGGCATGAATCATTATTGTTGACATTACCCTTGAGGTAAAAGGTTGGGAGGCAACACAATAAGCCCCTATCTTTCTCTGTGTCCGATTAAAGCTCCATAACCATAAGTATTGCGTGAGTGGTAGCAATTGTGAAAGACTAAATGATAGTTGAGTATGTGGAATTGCTTCAATGACTGAGATTATAGTTTGTTGGTTCTCAATGAAGTTTCTGATTCATACTTGACGTTGTGAATAAATTATTACTTGAGCATAAGAAATCATATGACAATATATATATGTTTTGTTGTTATAAGAATGATCATGATGCCCTCATGTCCGTATTTTATTTTATCGACACCTCTATCTCTAAACATGTGGACATATTTATCGTTATCGGCTTCCGCTTGAGGACAAGCGAGGTCTGAGCTTGGGGGAGTTGATACGTCCATTTTGCATCATGCTTTTATATCGATATTTATTGCATTATGGGCTGTTATTGCACGTTATGTCACAATACTTATGCCTATTCTCTCTGAATTTACAAGGTTTACATGAAGAGGGAGAATGCCGGCAGCTGGAATTCTGGGCTAGAAAAGGAGCAAATATTAGAGACCTATTCTGCACAGCTCCAAAAGTCCTGAAACTTCATGGAAGTCATTTTTGGAATTAATAAAAAATACTGAGCAGAGAAAATACCAGAGGGGGGCCACACCCTGGCCACGAGGGTGGGAGGCACGCCCTACCCCCTGGGCGTGCCCCCTGCCTCATGGCCCCCTGGCAGGCCTCCGGTGCCCATCTTCTGCTATATGAAGTCCTTCGTCCGAGGAAAAATCATAAGCAAGCTTTCGGGAAGAAACTCCGCCGCCACGAGGCGGAACCTTGGCGGAACCAATCTAGGGCTCTGGCAGAGCTGTTCTGCAGGGGAAACTTCCCTCCGGGAGGGGGAAATCATCGCCATCGTCATCACCAACGATCCTCTCATCGGGAGGGGGCCAATCTCCATCAACATCTTCACCAGCACCATCTCCTCTCAAACCCTAGTTCATCTCTTGTATCCAATCTTTGTCCCAAAGCCTCAGATTAGTACCTCTGGGTTGCTAGTAGTGTTGATTACTCCTTGTAGTTGATGCTAGTTGGTTTATTTGGTGGAAGATCATATGTTCAGATCCATTATGCATAGTAATACCCCTCTGATTATGAACATGAATATGATTTGTGAGTAGTTACGTTTGTTCCTGAGGACATGGGAGAACTCTTGCTATTATTAGTCATGTGAATTTGGTATTCGTTCGATATTTTGATGAGATGTATGTTGTCTTTCCTCTAGTGGTGTTATGTGAACGTTGACTACATGACACTTCACCATTGTTTGGGCCTAGAGGAAGGCATTGGGAAGTAATAAGTAGATGATGGGTTGCTAGAGTGACAGAAGCTTAAACCCTAGTTTATGCGTTGCTTCGTAAGGGGCTGATTTGGATCCATATGTTTCATGCTATGGTTAGGTTTACCTTAATACTTCTTTTGTAGTTGCGGATGCTTGCAAATAGGGGTTAATCATAAGTGGTATGCTTGTCCAAGAAAGGACAGCACCCAAGCACCGGTCCACCCACATACCAAATTATCAAAGTAACGAACGCGAATCATATGAACGTGATGAAAACTAGCTTGACGATAATTCCCATGTGTCCTCAGGAGCGCTTTTCTCTATATAAGAGTTTGTCCAAGCTTGTTCTTTGCTACAAAAAGGATTGGGCCACCTTGCTGCACTTTATTTACTTTTGTTACTTGTTACCCGTTACAAATTACCTTATCACAAAACTATCTGTTACCGATAATTTCAGTGCTTGCAGAGAATACCTTGCTGAAAACCGCTTATCATTTCCTTCTGCACCTCATTGGGTTCGACACTCTTACTTATCGAAAGGACTACGATAGATCCCCTATACTTGCGGGTCATCAGCCTTCAGCACCCATGTCCTACATGCTCTGTCATCTTCACTTTCCGACCATTGCCCCCTTCTGCTTGCTGATGATAAAGGGCTCAGAAGGCCAAGATCCTTCAAGTTTGAAAACTTCTGGGCTTCTTTGGCTGGCTTCTTCGAGGTGGTGCAAAAGGGCTGGGATGAGCAAGTAGGGCACTCGGAGCCGTAGCAAGTTCTTTACCATAAGCTCAAAAAACTGCGATCCGGCTATCTGAGTGGAGCAAGAGCTTGTTCTCCAAGGCTAAGGTTCAGCTCCATGCGGCCCTGCTTGTGATTCTCCACCTCGACATCGCGCAAGAGGAAAGGGCTCTCTCTCCTGAGGAGCGAGACTTGCACACGAGACTCGAGTGGAGGGTGATTAGCTTGGCGGTGCTTGAGAGGTCTACGAAGAGTCAATGTGCTCGGTTCGCAAACTTGAAGCACGGGGATGCAAACACAAAATTCTTCCACCGACGCATCAATGCCAGTTGGAGGAAAAACCACATTCACCGGATCAAAAATGCGCATGGGTGGGTGACCGAACACAAGGAAAAAGAGAAGATCGTACATTCCCACTTCACCGAGATCATGGGTACAGGATGCAGTAGCAACAAAGACTTCAACTGGGAGGAGCTTCGAATAGAGACCCATGACTTGCACGACCTGGGCAACACCATCACGAAAGATGAGGTTTGGGCGGCCATTAAGGAGATGCCTAGTGATAAGGCGCCCGGTCCGGATGGCTTCACAGGGATCTTCTTCAAGAAGTGTTGGGGCATCATCAAGCTTACGGTCATGAGAGTCATCCAGTGTTTTGACTCTCTGCACACCTCCAACCTGCAATGGTTGAATTCCGCCAATGTCGTGCTATTGCCCAAGAATGAGGGCGTGGAAGGCATCTCTGATTACAGACCTATCAGTCTCATCCACGCCATCGCAAGAATAAATGCCAAGGTCCTTTCGCTCCGGCTTGCTCCACACATGGACTGCCTTGTCTCCAACGCGCAAAGTGCATTCATACAGAGGCGCAGCATACATGACAACTTCATGTGCGTTCGTAATTTTGCTAGGCGGTTACACAAGTGCAAGACCCCTACTCTTCTATTCAAGCTAGACATAAGAAAGGCCTTTGACTCCGTCAAGTGGGGCTACATGTTAGATCTCCTTCGGCGTTTGGGATTCCCGGATAGGTTCCGGGCTTGTATTGCCGCACTACTATCCTCGTCATCGTCTCGTATTCTCTTAAGTGGCATCCCCAGCCCTCCCATTAAGCATGGGAAGGGGTTCCGACAAGGGGACCCCATTTCCCCCTGCTTTTCATCATCGCGATTGATCCGCTGCATAAGATTCTGGATTTGGCAACCCGGAAAGGCCTTCTTCACAAGATACGTGGGCGGGGGCCTACGGTGAGAACCTCCCTATATGCGGATGATGATGCTGTTTTTCTGGCTCCTATCAATAGGGACGTTGACAATCTTGCTTCCATCTTGAGAGGCTTTGGCGAAGTGACAGGTCTATGCACCAACTTTCAGGAAAGCTCTGTTGTGCCAATTCGATGTAGACATCTTAATCTTGGGCACACTCTTCAGAACTTGGCTGCAACTCATGCTACTTTCCCGGTGAAATATCTTGGCTTGCCTCTCTCTATTTGGCAGCTCGTAAAGGTAGATTTCCAATACCTTGAGGACAAGGCGGCGAGCAAATTGGCCACTTGGGACGGCCAAACATATCACTACCATCGGCCGCACGGTACTTGTCAAGTCGGTCATTTCATCCCAAGCGATCTACTCAATCACGCCTCTCATTGTGCCGCCAAGCACGCTCAACAACCTAAATAAATTGGAGAGGTCGTTCCTATGGTCAAGTGCGGACAAGACAACGGGAGCCAAGTGCAAAGTCAATTGGAAAATAGTTTGTAGGCCAAAGGAATATGGTGGCCTAGGGGTAGTCGACACCGACTTGTTTCGCGGACTTTACGTCTTTGTTGGCTGTGGTATGAATGGAAGGAGCCGCACAAGCCTTGGGTGGGGTTTGGTAACCCTTGCACCGCCGAGGACCTCGAGTTTTTCTATGCCTCTACAACTATTACTGTAGGTGACCGTGCAAAAACACCATTCTGGGACTCCCCTTGGTTATTTGGGCAGAAACCCATGGATAGTTCTCCATTAATCTACGAGGCCTCGAGGAGAAAGAATTGGAAGGTGCGTGAAGCCCTCAATGAGAATGCATGGATTCTCAAAATCAATCCAAACACTGGTATCTCCATTCGCCACATTGGCGAATTCTTCACTCTTTGGATGCTTGTTCATGACTTCCCCCTTGATGACCAAGCCGAAGACGACATTACTTGGAAGCACGCGAACGATGGGGTCTACTCGGCGGCCACTGCGTACAAGGCTCTGTTCCTTGGATTGACTCTCTCACCCATGGACCGTATGGTTTGGAAGGCTTGGGCACCCCGTAAGGTTAAATTCTTTGCGTGGCTAGCCCTACAAGACCGAATTTGGACCGTCGATCGATTGGAGAAGCGTGGTTGAGTCAATTGTGGTCTTTGTCCACTATGCAAGAGAGAGCAAGAAACGGGGCCACACCTCTTCTTCAATTGTCGTTACACTCTTAGGCTTTGGAGATCTATCATCGAGAAGCTTGGGCTACCTCACGTCAACATTCCCGAATGGCATCTTGATGAATCCGTCAAGGAGTGGTGGGTCAAGCGAACCGATGACCGAAACCCGAATTGGCATGCCATGGCCTCTCTCATCATGCTCACCTCTTGGACCATTTGGAACGAGCAAAATGCTAGGGTATTTCGGTAAAAATTTGCGCCACCGCCTAGTCCCCTCCAAACCATCATTGGAGAGGCAAAGTTATGGGTTACTGCGGGCGCAAAGAAACTAGGGACTACCATTTCGTGTGAGTAATTGTCATGTTGCTTGTATGGGGTGTCCTGTAAAACTCTAAACTCTATTCTCTCCTTATTTAATAGATGAGGCAAATCTTATGCCTTCGTTTCAAAAAAATCATGTAACAAGAGCCGGAAGAAGATCTTATATCTCAACATAATAGCAGCAGACCAAATCTTCTTGAAGATAGGGTGAGCATTCTCCCCTTGAATCAGAAAATTGTATGCTTTAGATGGTAAAAAGGAGGAAGAGTTCAGACATATTTCCATTTGTCAGGGGAGCTGTTGGGGTTTACTTGATCTAGGTAGTTCTTGGCTTGATGAAACTGTGCAAAAGCTTGAACTGACAATGGTCTGTGAAATAATTCTTGAAAAGAATCAGAGTCTGCAGCTTCTCTTACTGAGAGCAGTCCATTCAGAGCAAAAGAGAACAACTCTGGGAACTGTTGTTTGAGTGCAGTATGAGTCCATTTATCATGGCAAAAAAGAGCTAAAGAACCTTGACCTACTACGCAGATTGCCATCTCTTTGAAGGTAGGAAGCAATTTAATGATGGATTTCCACCAAAATAAGCCCACAGATCTGTCAGTGGGTGCATTGTTGCCATAGTGAGTTTATCAAATCAGATTTATCCAGAGAAAAAGGTTTTAAAATCAATAAAAAGAGAAAATATAAATAAAAAATGAAACAAGGAATTTTTTAAGAGCAAATAAAAAAGAAATTATAAATAAAAAATGAAAAATGAAAAAGGTAAAAAATAAAAAATAAAATCAATGTCACGAGGACGCCGATTTTTTTGTTTTTTTAGACAAGGAGGATGACCCCGGCCTCTGCATCTGGACGATGCATACGGCCACTTTATTAATTATTCTCACAAGACCTTATAAAATCATACGACAGTAAGGCTAAAGCCGCCGTCTAAGCAACAAACTGTCGCTACACCTATCCAGTTGATGAAGGGGCGTAGATAGCCTGGGCCTAATACCAAACAGACATCGCAGCCAAGCCTAACATCTAAGACCCGAGACCCCAACCTAGCCACTTGCCGGGTCTGGGGCACACACTGGTCCGGCGTGCTCTCAGAGGCCGCCGTCGCCAACTGCCACCGCTCCATCTTCAGAACTATACTGATGCATCAACCTTGCTCGGTCCAGCTATCGTCGGCGCCACCATGGCGCCCAACGGCACCTCCTCCCTGCGCGCAAACAGCTGAACACGTCGCGGTCGCCACTGATACACCTCAGCGCCATGCTGCCAAGTATCACCAGCCAACACAGCTTGAAGCCCTTGAAGGATCTGTCGTGCGTAGCACCTGCCGACCAGGCATGACCAACCGTAGCACCTGTCGGTCAGGCATGACTTGACATCTCCACCGAAACTCCGTGCAAGACGAAGCCGCTCCACCTCCTGCCTCTGACTTCCAGCGCTGCTCCATAAAACGATGCTCCCAAGGGAGAAACGACACCGCAGTGCCACCATCGTCCGGTCTGGAACACCAGATCCTAGGGTTTCCCCCAGAGCAATACGAGTGGGTCGACGGTAGTCACATGACGATGCCTTCATCAAGGTAACGACGTGGAACGCCGCCATCGCCCGCCGTCGGCTCGGTTTTCACCGGCAACTACATCTCCCCGACTCGCAGCTGGTGCCAGATGACGGATCCCGAGATCCGAACACCCAGCCTCAGGCCGACCACCTCTGTTGGAAGAGATGACCACCACCGTCGGCTGCACCGGTCAGAACAGATTTGATCGGAGGTGCCGCCGACGAGACCACCAGGCCCTCCATGCCGCCGTCGCCGATCTGAAGGCAGCATGCACGCCATCGCAGCCAAGTCGGCCGCCGCCGCCCGAAGGGCCATCCGCAACGCCTGCAGCCCTGGCCTCCGCCGCGCCAAGCCATCACCGTCCGAGGACGGGCCGGCCTCCCGCCGCCTGCAGCCATCCGCCGCGCCGCAGATCCCAGATCGGTCGCGCCACCGCACGCCTTGGGGTCCGCCCCACCCCCGAGACGCGCGAGAGAGGAGATCCCCCGCCACCGCCGTCGGCCCCCGTGCTTAGCCCGGCGGCGGCGGAGGGAGAGGAGGAGGGAGTTTGCGGCGGCGGCGGCTAGGTTTCTGGCCGCCCGAGTCGCCCTAGGGGAGGACGAAGCGGGGAAGGGAAACAAGATGGGAGATTGTCAAAAAAAAGGGGGCTGTTCATCGCGACCAAGTGATCTGGCCATCGAGCAGTGACGCCAATTTTTTTGTTGAAAATCACTTGCAAGAAGATAAAAAAGAAGCATGAAATATAAATAAAAAAGAACACAAAAATAAAACCAGAAAAAGCCAGGCCATCACACATCCATGCCCACGCCCAGGCGCACCCTAAAACAGCCCGTCACCAAAAACACTGAAAGCAAACGATTGGACATGAGAGAAAAACAAAACAAACAAAAGAAAACTAGTATTCTTTTTTGCTTTGGAGACATATAGTTGCATTCTGAGGCAACCCTTGCAGTTGAGGTCCGCTTGCTACCGAATTGACTAAGACTTGGCTAATCCTTGGTCGTCTGAGAATAGCAAATCGACATAAAATAGATATTTTTAGAATTAAATATTTTCATCTATACTTCTTTTCGACTGACATACTTAACACAAAGCCAAAGCTAAAAAAACTAGAAAAAGAAGATATGGATGCTTGTTCTATACAAAAATGCTGCGCATACACACATCTCAAAAAAAGAAAATTCTGGTTCTAAAAAATGGATGCTGCACTAGAAAAAACTATATCCAAAAACTATACAATAAGGATCTAATCTATCAACAACAAGCACACATACGCACACAGATTCTAGAAAATAATGAGGAGAAAAACTCAGAAAAGATGCTACTACAGTATACAGATTCTTTTCCTTTTTCTTAGAAAAGTATACAGTTCTTTTCCTAATCAGGGATCACTCTTACACTTTATAAAAATTACAGGCCAAAGAAAAAAGACACACCGGCCACTCCCCTGCCCAGCCCACCGACCAAAGCTGACAAAAATAAAATAAGACACGAAAGCAGCCCAATAGTCCGTCCATCTACACGGGCCAATTTAGAACAGTAAAATTGAACCTAAACCGCTCTCTCACGCCCTCAGCGATTTCGGCCGTCAGATTTCGCGTTGGAATCGTTTCTGGCCGTCAGATCTTTGTTTCAGCACAGTTTACCGCGACCTGGGCCTCGTGTCCTAATGGGCTGCTATTTTGAGGACTTTTTTCAAGGTTTGTGGTTGATTGGGCTTCATTGGCCCATTTATCGTTCAGTGTTGTATACAAGCCGAGGCGACGATTGTCTAAAAAAAGAGTTAATTACACTATTGATACATAAACTTGCAGCGAGGGTACAATTTCATACAAAAACTTGCAGATTGACTCAAGTTAGCCCCCTAAACTTACTTTGTGGGAACAAACGGATACAAATTAGTCCGAAACCTGCCCGTCGGATGAGAGGCACACATCGGTCACTTCGGTTTTCGTTTCTCATCGGCCCTTTCGCCTTTCTGTTTCTCGTCGGCGACGGTGCGATGGTCGCCGCGGACGAAATCGACGCTGGATGGAGCCGCGTGCTCGCGGCATTAGTGAGTTTCCACCTGACTACGGTATGAAATCACTTTCCTTCTTCTATGTCGGATTGTCCCACCTGTAACGGCGTCTCTTATCGCTAGGGTTTTCATCCGATCTGATCAGTGGTATATTCGCTCGCATATGGTTTTTCTGTGGTGCGTATGGTTGATAATTAGGCGTCGGTAGATGAAAGGTGTTGTTTTGTGGTATTTCCGCCCGCTTGTCATAGTTTACTGAAACCCGTGTTGGGTGTGATGTTGAGAGTTGCAGAAAGTAGTGTTCTGCTACAGTGGAGTTGCTGTTGTTTGATCATAATCTTGTGATGTGATTACTTTCATAGTTTTGTGACTGAAACAAGTGTCGTTTAAATCTTTTCACTACCACTATTTACATAACTCAGATGAAAGTCTAGAAACCTACGCCCTGCGTCGAATCCTTCTGTACACACTCTAAGAACAGGGCTACGAAAATGCCCGCAATTCTCCTTCTTCTCAATGTCATAAAAGTCAGGGCAATACTCAGATGGTGGAATAAACCCATCAAAATGATACTCAGTGGCCATTTGCATTTGATTGTGCAAAAATTGTTGAGTTCTACTCACAAAGTCACATACTGTAGGACACGAGAAATTGCGAATAGAAAAGCACCTCCGGATTTTTTTTGGGCCGAAATGAAGCTCAGATGTCACCCGCCATTCTTCAGTACAACCGTCGCCCAGGCCGCCATCGGGACCGACATTGCCACCGCCGTCGCCCATGGGCCATGCGCCCACGAGGAGACTATCCGCCGACGACGATGCCCCGTCACGGCGAGCCACCTTCTTCCGTCGTTGCCGCGGCCGTTGCCACTGTCAAGGGTTAGGGATTTGGCTTGAGAGGAAGGCTGCCTCGGTCGAGTGTGAATTTGTGGGAAGAACAGAGAAGAACCGCTAAGGATTTGGCTGGTGCGTGGTGAACAGAGAGGCTGGCTAGGCTACTCGGGGATCTATTTACATCATACAGCGGGGTTCCTGTAAATTAACCTGGATGAAGGCCAAGTTCCTAGAGCCGACGTGGCAGGTTTCAACTAATTTGTATCAGTTTACTCCCGTAAAGCAAGTTTATGGGCTAATTTGAGTTATTTTGTGCGCTGCAAGTTTATGTATCAATAGTGTAATTAACTCTAAAAAAAACCTAGGCGGGGACCAAACTGAGGTGACACGAGCAAGGGGATCCATCCCGGGAGGGGATGAAGCCGACGCGACATGGGCGAGGGAACCGGTGGTCGAGGGGATCCAGCCGACGTGAGTTGCACTCGAGGGGATCCTCCTTGCTCTCGCCTCGCATTCCAGTGGGTTGTGCCGGCGTCGCCACCGCCATCCCCGCAGGTTCTTTCTTCTCTCCCAACCTCCGGGCATGTAGCCAATGGCTTCTATCGTCCTTGCCGCCGCTGCCGCAGATTTTCTTCTATCTTGACGATAGTGATGGAGCCCTCCTCTTGTGGTGGCGTGAAGTGACGAACATAAAGCCCAGTCCTTCTCGATTCCTCTCCTCTCACGGGCTGAATCTTTGTGTTCTGCCAACATGGTATTGTCTATACGTCCCCTTGCTTGAAGAGATTTCTTTTTCAGAGTTTGTCACCTCAAGATTTAGTGATGATTCCAGTCAGATTGGTTTGCTGTGTACTTAATCACCATCCTGTAGATGAATTATTATTTTTTCTCCATATACGATGTCGTTCATCTTGTACAATGCTCTGCACCAATTGTTGATTTGTGTGCTAGGTTACTGCCGCGGTCGCGCCCGCATCTCTGCTCCAGTCAGTCACATTGTGCTATGATGCGCACATCCTCAAGTCCGGGAAGAGACCCTGGTAAGCAAATTAGAAGCACATTTTTTTAATCCTATCACATGCGCAATCTCATCAGTGGTTAATTTTCTATTATCAGGTTCAAGAGTTTCTTGGTCAGCTCTTATAATTGGGTTCTTATGGATGCCACCAATGCATGCAATATAAATAAACATATTTGATGATATCATCTTGAACCGATCAGCCTCCGTAGATGAAATCAGTAAACTGGAGCACTCCAATCTATCTGTCACTTAGCCCTTGAAACCAGTATGACTACTAGCCAAATACACTCAAATCATAGATCTCTAGAATTTACTGTAGCTATCTCACATGGTATAGTACTAAAAGACAAGGTTTTTCAATTTTTCACTAAATACTATCAGTTTTTAGAACTCAAATCATCCTATTGTTGCAAAGTTGTGAGGTACATATCTGATAGCTTACGGTTGTTCAAAAAACTAAGTCCATGATCTATCCTAAATGTGAGATTTCCTTGTGAATTAGTTGCTAGGATTAATTCTTTTGTTCTGTTGCAGCTCACTCTTAACTAATGGCAATTCATGTCCAGAGCCCTTCGCTGTCAACAAACTAGATGTAGACACTCAGGTGAACGCAGCCGCTCAGCCCCAAATTGATATTTTCTGTAATGATTCTTGGTATGTATTTATATTAGTCAGAACATCTTATATGGGTGTCTTCTCATGATATTTGTACCTTACAAAGATTCTGTCTTGATGCTTGAATTTTACCAGGTTCTTTCCTATTTTTACCATTCAATTATTACAGTTGTTATTATGTGTATCACATTTGCTGTAAGGTATATATGTTGTTTTCTGCTGGAGAAAACAAATTTGCACTCTATTGATTGAGTGCATGGCAGTAATGATTTCCCACCGTCATATCCCATTCCTTTATTCGCTATTTGTTGGTGATCTTATGTGTTGATTTGCTCTTTCAATTTTTTCAAGTTATGTGTAACACAGATGGAGTGCGCTTTGACAGATATAAAAAGGAAACATCCACGTCTAATTTGTTCTTGATATATTTTATATTGGTTTATATCTCGCTGATCATACCATTTTTTATTTGCGATATTAGAATCTTTGCCTTCTCAAACTTGCATTTTGTTGGGATTGCATTATGCTCAATGAGTTTGATAGAAGTATACCCAGAGGACGCTAAACAAGGAAACAAAGTACACTTGATAAATTTAATTTGCTTTGTTATGTAGGGCAAAAATTCCTCTTATAACTTTCCTGCTTGTATTTATTGCAATCAGCTTTCATGTTCACGGAGTCATACATGTTTATTTTTCTGTCGCTTACCTTTCCAGGTTCTGATTGGTTTACTCCGTGAACATTATTGTGTATGCTGCCATACCAAGCCAATTTGTATCCATGAACCTTGAGTTTTCCCTTAAATGACATATATGTTTGTCTTTATGCAAATTTAATGTGTTCTATGTGGCATTTATTTACAATTTTCTTTTATCATTTTATCGTATAAATAGATGAGCGCGGCAACGCGCGCCGTCAATGATCTAGTTTACAGTTAAAAGCAGATTGCACGCATCTAAAAGCAGCAGTAGATCTAATGGTCTAAGACTCGACTGATTTTTAGCAGCACCGAAATATTAAATTGAAGGGAATAGGGAAGAGAGAAAACAGATGAAATGATGCTCAATGGAACTTTTATGTTCGTCTCTTATTCCTTAATATGGTTGCCGTATGTTTCATGTAGAGCAGGTCATTCCACATATTGCCAACTGTTCCGATGTACATTAGTTGATTTCACAATTAATTTGGGGAAACCTTTCGACTCGGCGTGCCGGCCGGACGCGCGCGCCGTTGGATTTGGCCTGATCGAATTGACCAGAGCGGCACGCAACCACGCATGGCTACTACTTTGAACGCGTCCTCGTACGGGTCCCATGAGAAAAGCGGCGGCGACCTTATCTTCCCATTCCCACCGCTCAACTCTCCCTGTCTTCTCTCTCTCCGTTTCTTTTCTCCACCACCACATCCAGGAAGTGCGGAGCTGCAGTGATGCGCTGGAGTTGCAACCGGTGACGTGCTAGAGCAGCAATCGGTGGCGCACTAGAGCTGCGGCGGTGCCGAGCTGTGGCAATGCGCTGGTGTTGCAGCCGGCGGCGTGCTCAGCTCCCCTACATCAAGTGTGCTAGGAGCCCACCCCACCCCTAGTTTCACTTCGGCTAGCCGGCGCTACCCTCGTACCAGTTGCCATCCCACCAGTCGTGGCCACACGCTGCGAGTGGTGGAAATCCCAGCGATGCTCTGTGCTCTGTGCTGGGACGTTCACACCGGAGCTGGGACGGCGGGCGGTGCATGGTGCTGCAACCGGCGATGCTTCAATCAGCAGGCAATCTGCCACAACCGGCTCAATTGTGAAATCTGCTACAACCAACGGCGGCGCGCGGCGGAGCTGCATCCGTGATGCAAAAATTCTACGACTGACACTTTTTTTTGCTGGAACCGATCGAGCGTTGGCCACAAGCGTCGACGCGTCTGAGCTGCATCCACGACGTTTTTCTTCTTCTTCTTTTTTTGCAATTTGCTGCAACCCGCGTTTTGGTTTGTTGGAAGCAGCTCCAATTTTTGCTACAACCACCGTTTCTTGCTTTTTTTAGCCCTGATCGTTCTACGGTATTTTCATTAATAACAATAAATAATACAAAATACAAATATATTACAAGAGAGCATAGGCATCTTAGCCTATCCCAGTTTTCGGAAATAAAAGTGAAGTCATTATAATATCAAGTCAGACCATTCTTTTATCTTGCTTGCCTTGTTTTCTTTTGCCCGGAGTTGAACAGCCTATAGCCCTTCCTTCAAATAAAATCTCCATGTATCTGTATAGAGAGGTGCTGATCTGAAAATCTTATCATTCCTCACTGACCAAATGCTCCAGCAACTCATAATGATGATGTCCAATGTAAAGTCTTTTGGCAGCTGATTTGGCAATAAGAAGGAATTCATCAAAAGTAGAGATGCCTCTGGTTCTTCCCGGTGCTATAATATCCCAACATGAGAGTGCAAATGGGCATTTCCAGAACAAATGGATCAATGTTTCATCCACAACATCAGAGCATAAAGCACAGTAATAATCCGGGAGGCGCATGATGAGGCTATGTACCTAGGGTAGGGTCATAGGCCTGTCCAAGATACCCTCCCCAAGGACATCACCCTAAAACCAGAAGCATTCGAAGAAGAGTCATCATCCACT
Organism: Triticum aestivum; assembly: GCF_018294505.1. NCBI lineage: Eukaryota > Viridiplantae > Streptophyta > Magnoliopsida > Poales > Poaceae > Triticum > Triticum aestivum. The sequence continues at coordinate 328,911,713 of NC_057802.1, read as the reverse complement.
CGACCATGAAACGTTCCACTCGGAAGACTCGAAGTCACTCGACCATGGAGACTGTCACTCGACCGCCAGAAGATCTAAAGCCACTCCGTACTGCAACGGTCGGACATTACGTCTTGGCTTTAATGGTCATTATGTCTCTTTATTACTAGCGTTACCAGTAACGCCCCCCTCATGATGTACCTTAAATCCCTTGTAACGTGGGCTGGCTGGGGTCCTGGCGCACTCTATATAAGCCACCCCCCTCCACATGCACAAGGGTTCGCACCCCCTGTAACTCACACGCATATAATCCAGTCGACCGCCTCCGAGCACCGAGACGTAGGGCTGTTACTTCCTCCGAGAAGGGCCTGAACTCGTAAAACTCCTGCGTACAACTTCTCCATAGCTAGGATCTTGCCTCTACATACCTACCCCCATTCTACTGTCGGACTTAGAACCACGACAACTGGTGTCAAGTATCGAGAATTGAATCTGAAGTTCGGTCAGACTGGAGATAGTCTCTGAATCGAATGATGGAAATTGCCACCAAGTATGCAAATGGTGAAGAGGAGGATCGGCTCCGGAGTGGCAAGCACAAAACAGTCGTCCACGAAACCGGAGGAGGGAGCTCCAGTCGGAAGCAGAAGCGCAAAGTCGAGCCAGCTGCTCCTGGAGAAGCCTTAGCCGTGACTCAAGGAAAGTTCAAGGGGAAGCCCAAAGGGCCCTGGAACCCCAAGAAAGTGAAAGATCAAGATGGAAATGATGTGTTGGATTTCCATGCCACATTCACACCAAAAAAGATGAAGAGGGTAATCTCATTTACCCGAAACATACCACTCGACAGTGTCGGCTCCTAATCCAGCAGTTCCGAGAGAAACAACCCAAAGAGAAGGAAAAAGAGTCGGACAAAGTTGAGGATAAAGAGGAAGATGATGATGGTCACCCCCACGTCAATTCCACTCTGATGATTTTTGCTGATGTTGAGAGCAAAAGTCGACTGAAACTCATCAACAGAGAAGTGAACATGGTCGCTCCGGCGACACCCAATTATTTGAAGTGGTCTCAGACTGCCATTACATTCGACCAGTTTGACCATCCAGCGCACATAGCCACCCCTGGGAGGCAAGCGTTGGTGGTCGACCCAGTTGTCGAAGGCACTCGGTTGACTAAGGTTCTAATGGATGGTGGCAGTGGCCTGAACATGCTGTATGCGGAGACCTTGAAGGAAATGGGCATTCCGGTGTCCAGACTCAGTGAAAGCAATATGAGTTTCCATGGGGTTATTCCTGGCAAGAAGGCTGAGTCACTCGGCCAGATCGCCCTCGATGTGGTTTTCGGTGATTCCAAGAATTACAGCAAAGAAAAGTTGACGTTTGAAGTCGTGGATTTCCAGAGTGCTTATCATGCTATTCTGGGCAGGCCGGCTTATGCACGTTTTATGGCTCGACCATGTTACGTGTACCTCAAATTGAAGATGCCTCGTCCTAGAGGAGTGATCACTATCACTTGCAATCGGAAGAAGGCAGAAGAGTGCTTCCAGAAGGGCTCAAAGATCGCCGATGCACAAATGGCAGTAGTAGAATTGCAAGAATATCAAAATAATGCAGATCTGAGTGATTTGTTGCGAGCTAAGAAGCCTGCCACAGATTCTGCATTTCAGTCGTCTAGTGAAACGAAGCCGATTCATATTCACCCGACCGATCCCAATGCTGCCCCGACTCACATTTCAACAACACTCGACTCCAAATAGGAAGAAGCGCTCATCCAGTTCCTCCGTGAGAACTGGGACATCTTTGCATGGAAACCTTTTGACATGCCGGGTGTTCCCAGGGGGCTGGCTGAGCACCATCTGCGAGTCGACCCAAAAGTGAAACCGGTGAAGGAACATCTTCGACGGTCCGCCGTACAGAAGAGAAAAGCAATTGGCGAAGAAGTGGCTCGGCTCCTGGCAGCTGAGTTTATCCGAGAGATTTACCACTCCGAGTGGCTCGCCAACGTTGTCATGGTCCCCAAGAAGGACGACTCACTTCGCATGTGCATTGATTTCAAGCATATCAATCGGGCCTGCCCGAAAGATCACTTTCCTCTCCCCCGCATCGACCAAATAGTCGACTCGACTGCGGGGTGTGAGCGCTTGTCCTTTTTGGACGCCTATTCCGGGTATCATCAGATCTGACTGTATGGACCCTATGACATAAAAACAGCTTTCATCACTCCATTTGGGTGCTTCTGTTATGTCACCATGCCATTCGCCTGAAGAACGCTGGAGCCACATTCATGAGGATAATTCAGAAGTGTTTACTAACTCAAATCATTCAGAATGTGGAAGCATACATGGATGACATTGTGGTCAAGTCACGTAAAGGTTCCGACCTGCTGGCTGACCTTGCTGAAACTTTTGCCAACCTCAGAAGGTATGATATCAAGCTTAATCCATCAAAGTGCACATTCGGAGTTTCGGGCGGAAAATTACTCGGTTTCCTCGTTTCCGAACGAGGGATCGACGCTAACCCAGAGAAAGTTGGTGCCATACTCCGGATGAAACGCCCTGTGCGAGTGCATGATGTCCAGAAGCTTACTGGTTGTTTGGCCGCCTTAAGTCGATTCATCTCTCGCCTCGGTGAAAAGGCATTGCCTCTTTACCGACTGATGAAGAAGTCTGATAAGTTCGAGTGGACTCCTGAAGCTGATGCAGCATTTGCAGAGCTCAAAGCCCTGCTTTCCACCCAGCCGATGCTTGCTGCCCCAATCAGCAAAGAGCCTTTACTGCTTTACATTGCAGCCACTGGACAAGTTGTCAGTACAGTACTTATGGTAGAGCGGGAAGAAGAAGGAAAAGCCTATAAAGTTCAACGCCCAGTATATTATGTTTCTGAAGTTCTGACTCCATCAAAGCAAAGATATCCACATTATCAGAAACTTGTTTATGTGATTTATATGACCACGAAGAAGGTTGCTCATTATTTCTCATACCATTCCATTACAGTCGTCAGCGACGCTCCATTATCAGAGATTTTGAACAACAGAGATGCAACTGGTCGAGTGGCAAAGTGGGCGATTGAACTCCTTCCCTTAGATATCAAGTTTGAGGCAAAGAAAGCTATCAAGTCCCAAGCAATAGCAGATTTCCTCGCCGAGTGGATTGAACAGCAACTGCCGACTCAAGTCCACTCGGAGCACTGGACCATGTTCTTTGATGGCTCCAAGATGCTGAATGGTTCCGGTGCTGGGGTGGTACTGGTATCCCCCGAGGAGACAAGCTCAGATATGTTCTCCAGATTCACTTTGATTCCTCCAATAACGAAGCAGAATATGAAGCACTCTTATATGGGTTACGTATGGCCATCTCACTCGGCGTCCGTCGCCTCATGGTCTACGGTGACTCAGATTTGGTAGTCAATCAAGTGATGAAGGAGTGGGACGTCAGAAGCCCAGCTATGACTGGTTACTGCAATGCGGTGAGGAAGTTGGAAAAGAAGTTTGAGGGGTTAGAGCTCCATCATATACCCCGACTGAAAAATCAAGCAGCCGATGATTTGGCGAAGATAGGTTCCAAGAGGGAAGCCATTCCCAGCAATGTGTTTTTGGAACACATTCATACACCTTCAGTTCAAGAAGATCCTTTCACAGAAGAGCCCCCGCAGCCTAAGAGTGCCACAGATCCGACTGAAGTCGAAGTCCCAGCCGTGGTCGACCTGATCATGGAGGTTTTGGTCATCACTCCCGACTGGACAGTGCCATATATTGCATATATCCTTAGGAAGGAACTCCCAGAGGATGAAGAGGAGGCTCGACAGATCGTCCGTCGATCCAAAGCCTTTACTGTGATAAGAGGACAGCTGTTCAGAGAAAGTGTAACTGGAGCCAGCCAGAAATGCATAACACCAGAAGAAGGTCGAGTGATCCTCAACGACATCCACTCGGGGACCTGTGGCCACCATGCGTCCTCTCGGACCATTGTGGCCAAAGCATACCGAGCTGGATTTTATTGGCCACGAGCAAATGAAATGGCGAAAGATATAGTCGACAAATGTGAAGGCTGCCAGTTTTACTCCAATATGTCCCACAAGCCTGCGTCAGCCCTGAAGACCATTCCACTCGTCTGGCCCTTTGCTGTTTGGGGATTCGATATGGTTGGACCCCTGAGGACTGGTAGGAGCGGCTTCACTCATGTGCTTGTAGCAGTCGACAAGTTTACCAAATGGATTGAAGCCAAGCCTATCGAGAATCTTGAAGCCAGTACTGCCGTCAACTTCATCAGAGAGTTGACATTCAGATATGGGGTTCCGCACAGCATCATCACTAACAACAGGTCGAACTTCGATTCTGATGAGTTCAGAACCTTCTGCGCTTCCCAAGGCACACGAGTCGACTATGCTTCAGTCGCCCACCCCCAGTCGAATGGACAAGCAGAAAGAGCAAATGGCTTGATTCTCAAAGGACTGAAACCCCGACTGATGCATGATCTCAAGCACGCAGCAGGCGCCTGGGTCGATGAACTTCCATCAGTTCTTTGGGGATTGAGGACAACTCCCAATCGGTCGACTGGCCGAACTCCATTCTTCTTGGTCTATGGAGCTGAAGCTGTTCTACCGAGTGACTTGCTTCACAATGCACCCCGAGTCGAGCTTTTCTCTAAAGATGAAGCAGAACAGGCCCGGCAGGACGCAGTCGATCTCCTAGAAGAGGAAAGAGAGATGCCTTAATCCGGTCGACCATTTATCAGTAAGACTTGCGTCGATTCCACGCCAAAAACGTGAGGGGTCAAGCCTTTCAAGAGGGAGACTTGGTTCTTCGAGTGGATCAGCAGAAACCACACAAGCTCGCCCCTGCTTGGGAAGGTCCCTTCATCGTCACCAGAGTTCTCCACAATGGGGCATACCATCTTTACAATGTCGAGCATCACAAAGACGAGCCACGGGCTTGGAATGTGGAGCTGCTCCGCCCCTTTTATACTTAAGTACTCATTCTGATGAGATGTAATAAGAAATACCTTTGTAGTTTGTTTATCAAAGACAAGAGATTTACAGTTTTCTTAAACGATTGTTGTTGCTTATGTTTGCGTCTCAAATCCCCCAGTGGATGACTTAGCCGCGAATCTGTTTCGCCTAAGTTTGAAAAATCCTACCGAGTGATGAGCAAGCCTCTCACTCGGGGACTTAGCCGCGAATCCGTTTCGCCTAAGTTTGAAAAATCCTACCGAGTGATGAGCAAGCCTCTCACTCGGGGGCTTAGTCGCGAATCCGTTTCGCCTAAGTTTGAAAAATCCTACCGAGTGGCGAGCAACCCTCCCACTCGGGGGCTTAGCTGCAGTCCAGTACTCGCCTAAGTTTGAAAAATCCTACCGAGTGGTGAGCAACCCTCCCACTCGGGGGCTTAGCTGCAGTCCAGTACTTGCCTAAGTTTGAAAAATCCTACCGGGTGGTGAGCAACCCTTCCACTCGG